>NC_079895.1:27174718-27216324 GCF_024868665.1 Triplophysa rosa | reverse complement strand
ATATATACAATATTTTACTTGATACAGAGCAGCCTTAACATATCGCCTCAGTTTTTACTTTCAAAGGACCCCTAGAAAATCCTAAAGCCTCAAAACTGCCCAGCAAATGGGTCATTGCCAAAAGATTAGCAGCTATTGAGTCTTAATTATGATGTTTAGTCACATGACTGCAGCAAGCCTGACACGGCAAGACTTTCTGACGCTGACACAAAGAATTCTCTACTCACCATAATAAAACCAAAATCTATCATAATGACATGTTTTTAAATTCCTATTTGGAGAAGATTGAGATGCGTATTTAATGGAGCGGTGCTTATCTGCCACCCTAAATCTCCAGTTTTAATCAACAGAGCTTTGAGTCTCTTTGATGTCACTCTGCTGATGGAAGTGGGGCTTCAGCTTAGCTTTATGAAATATGAGAGCGTCATAAATATCGACCCGTCCAAACTATCCCTGAATGACTTCTTAAAGGGCACGCTATCCTATTTATTACACGTTATTCTGTTTTATATGAGCAAGCGACTAAGGTGTGAGATCAAATGGGTCTGATTCTAGACAATGTCCCATACCTGTTATAGCATGGGAAGTCGTTTGGTCCGTTTTGATAAGAAACTGTCGAGTGTCGTCTAATGTAAGGTGGAAACGACTCGATGCTGGTTTAGCATATCAAATATTAATGTAAATACGCGTTGCTTTGGGATGTGTAAACGTGATGGTGTTTCGCGTGCGACCAAATATACCGCAGTCGTGACAGCGGAGTCTGTCGGATGCGCAGCGCGTGCCTCCATGATATCCGACTACCGCAGCGCTGCGCCGGATGCGCAGACACCGCACACACAGCTGCGACAACGTACAAACTAAAGCTACAAAATATCACTCATTATGATACAACGACGAGCAAATTATTGTTTTAGATCGGAGTAAGTTACCTTAAAACTATTTATCGTTACATAAAGTTTCTTTCCGAATCGTTTACCCGTCGTATAAGAAACAATCGTGACAGCCCGGCTAGTTAGTTTTAACGAAGTTTAATATATAACAACGCAAATATATTAGCACGGGACACAGCGTGATGATGGAGATCCCAACGATGACTTCCTCTTTGATGTTCATACAAACTGTCCGAAAACAGTCTATAACCGAGAAAACGTTTACAAAACACTCGCACATCAAGTTGGGACAGAAAATGAACGAGACGGTTCGCTCTGACCCGTTTTTTTCGGGATAGCCCGTGGAGGAAACCCGTGTGGGATTGATGAAACATAACAGCCGGTGAGACTTACCGTGTTATTCCTCCTCCGCCGCCGTAGATGTAGACAAGCCGTGCATCATTTTGCTTTTTAAACAAAATAATTACACTGAGAATCGTTGCACCGGTTGCACGTATGTGTGCATTTGCGTCGGTCTCCGTGTCCTCCAGCCGCTGTCCGGTGATAAGTGACATATTTTACTCCACTGCAGCAGTAATAGCACATGCTCAGATCCCGGCTGCGTCTCAAAAACTACCGAGCCGCCTACCTCAACAACATTTTGACCGTCAAGTCGGCATAGCTCACACGCGCCTCAGCTGACGGAGGCTGATGCGGTAGTCAAAGGAGATGCACGCGCATCTGATGCCCGAGAATGCTGCCTGAGTAGGCAGCTTGTGTGGTATTGAAGACGCAGCCGGAGACCCGGATCAAGAGCTCACTGTTAACCGTTTCACTGCTTTCTTCATCCGAATGTATTCGGTACCTCATAAATAATCATGTAATTATTTAGAATTTACATTGATAA
Source organism: Triplophysa rosa (assembly GCF_024868665.1). NCBI lineage: Eukaryota > Metazoa > Chordata > Actinopteri > Cypriniformes > Nemacheilidae > Triplophysa > Triplophysa rosa. Next base: position 27,214,548 of record NC_079895.1, on the reverse strand, counting down.
TGTATTTGGTTTTATAATAAAATAACAAGCAAGTCAATAAGAAATGTATAAAACAAAAAGTGTAGATGTAATTTAATTTTCTTGAACTTAAAAAAAAAACTTAAGTTAAAATACTAATTGATCAGATTTTCAACCCTCATTTTCTTTTCTTTTTTGATTTTAGATGATATATGGTGATGGTTCATGCCAACGTGTTTGCGGGGTACCCATGTTACAATTCAACTACAAACCATTCTGAGTTATCCAAGACACGGAGTCGAAAACAATACATAACTTTTTGTCATATTGTGTCCTTTGGGACAATAAGCTTCCTCTGTATGTATAAAACAAAAGAAATGTGTAAATGCAGTATATATATATATATATATATATATACTTCATGTACTAAGCACAGTATACTTATAAGTGTACTATTTCAATACTACAGTACAGTACTGTCCTACGTTTTAGCTTCAAGTTTGTACTTTTAAGTGTACAGTTTAAGTGCACCTCTCTCCCTCTCTCTTTATTTCTCTCTTAGCTCTCTCTCTCTCTCTCAATTCAATTTCAATGTAAGGGTGCTTTATTGGCATGACAAAGTGTACATTGGTATTGCAAAAGCATTTGCAGCGGGGCTGCGTACAAATAGTGCAAATATGTAACAAACGAAAAGAAAGATAATTATAGTCATAAAATAAAGTGTGATGTATGTAGTGCAACTTAAAGTGGTTTATGATATATGTAAATATATAAAAACAGAAATAGAGTATAGTTTAGACAAGATTCAAACTATACATGTAAGTATCAGAATAAAGGGCTATAATAATATAATGTTGTGTAGATATATTGGAAACATCAGGTCAGTTGTTTTCTCTTGTGTTGTGACAGACAGCTAACACACAGCAGTCCTTGTGTTCTCCTAACACACACGCCACTTTCTCATCGTCTGACACACTTTCAGACGTCTGGTTTTTCCATCAAACATCGTCCGTATGTGCGTGTCTTTTTTTTGCATTCTGTTAGGAAGTGGAGTTGTGTTGAGATGACAGTGTGGACACCAGCCATGTGTGTGTGTGTGTGTGTGTGTGTCTGCCCGCCTCTATAGTGAGTCTGATCTTAGTTTTTCATCTCTCTCTCTCTTTCTCTCTCTAGCTGTGTTGGTGCTGTATTTCCGTTATTTTCTGCATTGGGACGATGACCTCGCGACCTCTATTTATCACGCCTTTGTGGCCTTGTGCTACTTGACACCCATCCTGGGAGCCATCATTGCAGACTCCTGGCTCGGGAAGTTCAAGTAGGTTTTAATAATTGTGCGTGTGTGTGTGCCCGTGTGCCTGTGTTGTGTGTGTGTGTGTGTGTGTGGGGGAAGGGTAAACCCTACGGTATGGGGACAAAGTGTCCCCACAAAGATGGCAATATCCAAAATCCTTGTCCTTGTGGGGACATGTTTTGGTCCCCATGAGGAAACAAGCTTATAAATCATACAGAATGAACTTTTGTGAAAATATAAAAGAGCAGACAGTTGTGTGTGATTGTTAGGGTTAGGGGGAGGGAATATGATGTCTGATGTCTATGGAATGTCCCCATAAAACATGGAAACCCAACATGTGTGTGTGTGCGTGCGTGCGTGCGTGCGTGCGTGCGTGCATGTGTTTGTGTGTGCGTGCGTGCGTGCATGTGTTTGTGTGTGCGTGCGTGCGTGCGTGCGTGAGTGTGAGTGAGTGAGTGATTGTGATGATGCTGAACGTGTGTCTGTGTGCTTTCAGGACCATCATCTATCTGTCCATAGTGTACGCCGCCGGTCAGGTGACCATGGCCGTCAGCACAGTTCATGACATCACAGACGCCAACAGAGACGGCACACCGGATAACCTGACTGTCCACGTGTGAGCCAATCTACCCATAATGCACCTGTCTCTTCCTCGTGTCCAGCTGTTCTTCATGTGTGTTGTGATTTCAGGGCTTTGTCAATGTTGGGTTTGATTCTCATTGCTCTGGGCACCGGTGGCATTAAACCCTGCGTGGCTGCGTTTGGTGGAGATCAGTTTCAGGAACATCAGGTGTGAGACTCTTCATGACTCGACCTCGTGTGTTTGGTGTTTTTCTGATGGTTTGTTAACGTGTGTGTTGATGGTTTTCAGAGTCGACAGCTCAACACATTCTTCTCAGTGTTTTATCTCTGCATTAATGCTGGAAGTCTTCTCTCCACGCTCATCACACCTGTTCTCAGAGGTACACACGCGCGCGCGCGCACACACACTTCATACAGGTGTCACATGTGTTGTGTTTTGGTGTTCAGCTCAGGAGTGTGGCGTCTACAGTCAACAGAAGTGTTATCCTTTAGCATTTGGAGTACCGGCTGCACTCATGGTTGTGTCTTTGGGTAAGACGAACACACACACACACACACACACACACACACACACACACACTGATCAGTGTGTCTGATTGTCTGGTTGTTGTGTTCAGTGGTGTTTATCGCCGGCAGTGGGATGTATGTGAAAACGGCTCCAGAAGGAAACATCATGTGGTCCGTGTGTCAGTGTATTGGGGTGAGTCACATGCAGAGATGCACTTGACATGATCCTTCCATCAGCTTCAAGATCAAGACCACCGGCTTCTATACAACACTATAAAAGACGCTTTCTCCTTTCATTCAGTTTCATTCAAAGACTCCAAACAGGGCAAATATATGAAACGGTGTCATAAAAGCAGTCAGCACAAGTCACGTCTTTCCTTGTGAAACACACTGCACACAGTCACTGACCCGATTTTCACATCTCTGACCATCTGATCTGACCATCTCAAGATAAACCCATCAGATTTGTGAACTATGAGCGCAGGCGTCGTTTCTTTTGGTGACTGTATAATTGTATTGAATGGAAAAGAGCAGCTCACACATTCTGTCAAAGATCTTTTGTATTTCAACATCTGCATGATAAAAACACCTGTACAAGTCATCATTTCAAAGCTTTAGTTTAGTTTTGACTCATTTTTTATTAATAATTTAAGTGCCTTTAGTATTTTTTTTACTTAAATGTAATTACGTTTATTCCTAAGGGAACATTTCTCATTCTTAAGTTGAATTTTTTTCAGTTTTTCTCTTATTTTTTTATCTGACTTGATAGTTTTAGTAACTATAATAAGGATGCTGTCCTTTTAATACACTTCTAAGATTTAATTTTCTTCACCTTGAATCATTGAGTCACACAGATAGACTTTTATTGTGTATTTCTGTAGTTTGCCATCAAGAATCGTTTCAGGCACAGAAGCAGCCGATATCCAGAGAGAGAGCACTGGATGGACTGGGCAGATGAGAAATATGATGTATGACACACATCTGTCATCTCTGCAAACACACATTCCATAGAAATACAGTCATGACTTTTATACCGGAGAAGAAAATGAATAATCTCTCTCTCTCTCTCATGTAGAAACTTCTCATCGCTCAGATAAAGATGGTGTTGAAGGTGTTGTTTCTTTATATTCCTCTGCCCATGTTTTGGACTCTGTTTGATCAGAAGGTAAAGCTCGACATCATCTGGTGTTAAAGACACACTGACATTGTTCTTGCGTGTCGTTTCTGTACCTCTCACTTCACCAAACAGAATTGACAAAAATGATGATCGTCACTCTAACATCACTTATTTAGTTCTTGGTTGTTTCTGTCAAGAAAATTTACCATAGTATATACATACTATCTGTATATAGCATTTATTAGAGTAAATATAAAGAGTTTATTTCCAAAAATCATGTTTTTTATTGTGTTAGTTAGCTGTATTTTTTTAGTTATTATGTCTTAAATCAAAACATACCAACTGCAGTTTGATTGGTATTAATTGGAATGCACAATAAAAAAAATTTAAACGTAGTTATCTCATGTTGGAAATAAACTCTTCATATATAGTAATAATGTTTTTTCACAATTTTACTGTAAAACCCATGCTTAAAGTCGGCATGAAATCAAAAATGATCATTATAATTGTGTTACGCAGTGGTGAAGTATTTATTATACATGATTTATCCGTTCACATCATTAATTTTTAATTCATTTGCACTTGTAATCTTTAATCAAAAACGTTAAGCTCCTCCCCCTCTGGAAACGACCTCTCTTCACTTCTGGTCAGGAGGAATGGCGCGAGGGCGGAGCTCCAATGACTGACAGATCGCAAACTGGCGTTCAAATCTTTCACCTTTTAACGATCCAATCAGTTGTCGGAGGATGAATTCAAGTCCCGCCCTACATTTATTTCTCATTTCACAAGTCGTTTCACTCGGGTATACGTCACGATACGGATACGGAAAAAAACACAATCGCTACTTCCGTTTCATGCCGACTTTAAACTGTAGTAACTGTAGTAAATCTTTGGTTAATGGTTTTGTATGGTGTTGTGTCATCATGGCTCTTGTGTAGTGTTGTGTGTTAAGGTGTGTGTGTCATCTGTCGTGTAGGGCTCGCGCTGGACTCTTCAAGCCACAACTATGAGTGGAGACTTTGTATGTGTTTCATTTCTAAACAGTTCAGCATAAACAGTTTATAAATAAAGAGAAATAACATTCAACAGTTTGTTTGGAGCTCAGTCTAATAAAATGAACACTACAACGTCACTGTCATTTCTGAATGTGTGTGTGTGTGTGTGCGTGTGCGTGTGTGTGATTGATGTCATTTGTTGTTGTTGTCTGTAGGGGGCGTTTGTCCTTCAGCCGGATCAAATGCAGGTAAACGAGTCTCATGATTTCAAGAAAAGCTGACAAAGGAAAGGGATTTACATGTATTTATTTCATTTTAAATACATGATTTCTTGTAATATACTTTATTTCTTGATCGAGTATTTATCATTGGATCATTTGAACTCATGCATAACATAGCAGCCGCACAAATACAGAACAGGAACAGTGGCAGTGAGGAGGTGATGCAATTTTCACAGATAATGAAATGAATCTATTGAGATCGATGAGGTTCTTCTGAAGTGAGATGTGTCTCTTCCAGACTGTGAACCCGATCCTCATCCTGACGCTGGTGCCCATCATGGACCGCATTATTTTCCCACTCATTAAGAAGTGTGGCCTCAATTTCAGGTCAAATTCACCAGAATATTCTGTAATCTCCTGGAATGAGAATGAAATGATTAAACGGTGTGTAAATGTGTCATGTGTTTCAGTCCTTTGAAGAGAATGACTGTAGGGATGCTGTTTGCTGCCATGGCGTTTGTTGCTGCAGCTCTGGTTCAACTTGAAATCGACGTGAGTGTGAAACTGAAAATCACGTTCATTTGCCCAAACAGAACCATTATTATTGCCATTAAAATGATACGAAAAAGAAGTTGAAACTCTATTTTGTGTATTAAAGAAGGTGCTTAGCCATCAGATGTTGTTAAAGGGGAGGTATCATGCTGTTTCATGCATTCTGGCTTCTTTACACTGTGAAACGTGCTGGCTGCTCAAGCTTAACATGGGCAACTTGTCAAAAATGTATGACGTAGTGTTTCTGTGCCGGATTCACTCCGCCAGGGTTCGTACAGGTTTCGGAAAGTTTATTTCGAACATGGATTCCTGTTTCGTAACAAGGGTTCTTGGTCCCTTATTGCATGGGTTCCCAAAGGTGGGGGTCGCAAGGCCGCGAGGGCGGGGTCGCAAGATGATGTCCAGAAATCATTTTTGTATTATTAGAAATAGCGTATGTAATCAATAAGTGGAACAAAACATACAAATATTAGTTAAGTTAAAAATAAAACCAGGCAAATAAAAAGCCAACAGCCTTAGGAATTTCCTCGCCCTTGATCGTGACCCCTGAGGTCATTACGTCACATTAACGCCATTAGCAACCGCATTAGGTCAGGTGCAGCAAGTCCATTTACAGCACCACGTTAAACAGTCCCTTGTGCACGCAGATTCTTTTTCAGGCTTAAGTTTAGGATATTCTCTTGTCGAAATGAAACGTTGATTAATATCGACCAAAGACAACGCAGGGAGCCCAGCGGAGGAGGGCGGAGAAGCGCCGCAGTCAGAGGGGCCGTCGTCCTCCGGTACGAAAAGAGGCGCATCCATCAGCACTCCAATCAGTTTGATGAAATTCCACTATCTGTAGTAATAGTTCATAGTTTATGTATAACAACAAGTAAAGTAATGAGTAAATTACTATAAAATAATATTATGTTAGACTGTGCTCTTTGTGTTGTCATTATGCACATTTGGGCGTAGCCAGACCTTCATACTGAAGGTCTGGAATTTATCGCCGCTTTCTTTGGAACGGCCCGTCCAAGAGGCCATATGACTGACAGGTAAAGTAACCAATCATATTTCGTTTTGCGCGGCGTCATGTTTAGAGGCGTGGAAATGTCCCCGCAGTGACAGACCGATGTATTCACCAACGTGTCAAAAGTTAACAGAAACAATGATTATAAGTTTATGACATGAACCTCGCATACTTTTAAGAATTGAGCGTTTAGTCAATCGTGATGAATTCTTATAGCAACCGTTGTAAACACGACAGCTTACTTCTTAGATCAAAAGGCTTTGTTGTTTCCAGGCGGACCGTTAAAGAACGCGACACGCACGTCTCCCGGAAAGCCTGTGAAATTCAACCAATCAGATGACGAATTCAAACGTGCTGAAGTGTTTCCAGAAAAGTGTGCCTTATGCATCAGACGTTTAGCCAACGGTCTGTGGGCGTGACGTCTGAGGCTGAGACTAGGGTAGAATAGGTGAATGTGCGCATTTGCACGCAATGTTTGTTTACTTTAACCACCTTCGAGGAGAAAATTTGAAAATTTTGGGATCCCCTGCCTTATTGGACAATTCTCCCGAAAAAGCAAACCCACGCATCATCCAGCGAGTGAAAGAGCATGCCCACTTGTCAACCAACTAGCGTGAGAAAGAGCACACCCACACGCGAGCATGAGAGAAAGAGCACAATCAATGGCGCTTCACTCGGCTGACGGAAGTTCAGGTGTTTGTTTGTTCACTGCATTTGAGTGATGAATGTTATAGAAACGCTGGATTTGGAGATGGTGTGATACTGATAGATGGTGCGGCTCCAGCGCTAAAAGATGCCGGACATGAACACATGCCATAAGTCAAAACTGAGTCATATGTCTGTGTTTTGTTGGCATTCGTAAAGTAAACTACACAAACTTATAGTGAATCAATGTGATGATGTGTTGTGTGCTCGTGCTGTAGTTCCGCCCCCCCGCACGCCTCCAGCAGCTCTTCTTTTTCTAGAAATAATCGTACAACTGTGTCTCTCTTTTATAAATGTGATCAAACGAAATCCCCTTCGAAGATATGCGTGTGTTACCTCATCTTTAAACATCAACATCAGGAGGTGAAACTAAATATTACAACAACTGTTTTAAATTGTATCCTTATCAATCATTAAGGTTTGCTATTTTGGCGTTCTTGGTGATGTTTGAGGGGATCGAGACATTAAAATAAGGTGTTGCTTCCAACTCTGACATGTTCTCATCTTCTCTTCAGAAAACATTGCCAAATTTCCCATCATCCTCTGAGAGTCAGTTAAAGGTGGTGAACATGGGCAGCAGTTCACTGACTGTTACCATCACAAACATTGAGCCTCTACAGATTGAACCACTGGAGGTACAACACACGCGCAGACACACGCACGCACACGCACACAGATGAGATGTTTCAGGTGTGTTTCTGGGTGTTTTGTCTAGAGCACTGAAGATTACTTGACGTGTGGTGATGAGAGCATCACATTGTCATTGAACACAGATCCTGTGATCACGAAAGCTTTGAGTTTATCGAAGGGTCAGCGTCAGACCCTCATCATCCCCTCTGACCTCAGACTCATGTATCTGGTGAGTACACATGTGAAAGTCTGTCATCTTTACATTACCTGCCAATGGAAAAGTCACTGCCATGACTGGACTCCGGCTCTCTGAGAAATTCTGATTCATAGATTGATTCCTGGATGAAAATAAGTTCATCCACCAGACAAGAAAATCCCAGTGAACGTCTCTTCACGTTAAGGACTGAAGCATTGACTGGTGTCGCAGGTGTATACTGGCTGATGAAATCGATTTGATCTTTCAACCTTTTCCCGCAGAAAGAAGACAGAATGTCCAAACCAGATGAGGGAAAGAACGCCGTACGGTCAGTGGACGCTAGACTGGATTCAGTCTCTTGAGGTCAAATGTTCCCCGAATGAAATGATTTGATGTTTTTCAGATTTGTGAGCGGTTTGACAGAACTGGTGAACATTACTGACCTGGGCTCCGTCGAGCCGTCTGACACGTCAAACTACACACTGCTTTCACAGGGAACGTGAGTCAAATTCAGTGATCCCTTTGACAGTTCCGAAAGAATCTTCATATTTTGGGAAGAACACAAAAATAGGTTGTGTCAATGAAAGCCAACGATTGTTGGCTCACACAGAAACCCGGAAACCTTTCTACAGTTCTTCACAGTCCACTCACGTTCACCTCATGACATCTCCTGCTGTCGTTTCACATGGATGCTGATGCTGTGCTTTATGCTCTCAGATGGAAGTTTGTTCTCAGCAGTGGAGAGAGGACGTGTACCTTTTCTCCAACACTTGGATTCGGTGCCTCTCTCACTTTCCTCATCCCCAGCGATCTGCCCTGGACTGAGGTGCACATCTCATCATCTCGGAGCGTGTTTTGGATTTAGTGCTTGTGAAACGGTCTGCGGTCTCGAGCAGGAATCCATGTGTAACTCTGTGATGTATGGTGTGTGTGTGCAGTGTGATCGCGTGATTAAGAAGGTGGAAGACATCAAGCCGAACACAGTGCACATGGCTCTGCAGATCCCTCAGTATTTTCTCATCACGACAGGAGAGGTGATGTTCTCTGTCACCGGCCTTCAGTTCTCATATTCACAGGTATTCACATCACACATATATACAGTATATATACTGTATCAGCAGTAGGGACAGAACACTGCCTGCATCGTGATGACTGGAGACATGATAACAGGATCATGTGAATACGTTACACACATAAAGCACTGAGCAGCCTACAGATGCACACAAACATCCACTTTAAATGCATCTTGGTTTACAAAATATCTAACGCATTGCATTGTGTAGTGCTGATAACCTTCATTCTTTACATTTAGGCATTTATCAGACGCCTTTGTTTGAAGTGACTGACACAAAAATCACAATGTCTAATACATGCATGAGCAACTTATAACACACCAAAGACACAGAAAAACACGTGTTCGCGCCATATGACCCCTTTAAGCCACAATAACTCAAAAATACAGCTAACTAACACAATAAAACACAATATATAACATAATAAAAAACTTGATTTTTGAAACATTTTAAAACGGAGTTATCTATCTATGTCTATTTCTGTCATTTGACATGTTTACTGCATTTCAGAAATATAAAAACTTTCTGTAACACAAAACGGTCAAATTCTGTCATTTTCTTCTTTAATGTTCATGTCTCTAGGCTCCAAAAAACATGAAGTCGGTGTTGCAGGCCGGCTGGTTGTGTACGAATGCGGTGGGAAACATTATTGTGTTGATTGTGGCCGAGCTTGGAAAACTTCCTAAACAGGTACTGCTGCATGTGACCTCTGACCTCACACAGGTGACACGACACATGAGCTGATGAACTTGTGTTTGTGTGCAGTGGGCGGAGTATGTGTTGTTTGCTTCACTGCTGGTGGCTGTGAGTATCATCTTTTCCATCATGGCTTATTTCTACAAGTACATCGACCCAGCCGAGATCGAAGCTCACATCAAGAGAGAACAAGAACTGGAACGGGATGACAAGAGAGAGAACGAGACCGAGCTGAATGAGCTCAAACAAACCAAGATATAAGTCACGCGTGGGATAATATTCACGAATACGATTAATCCTTCTGTTCAGTATTTATTAACTGACTGTGAACTGATGTGCTTGTGTGACGATATGGATTATAACGCTGACGGAGTGTGATTTGTGATTTTCTGCTTTTGTGCTAATAAACAATGAACATTGAAACAAATAATTAGGAGTAATGATGTCATTCAGTTTCGTTTTATTATGTTTAAGAAAAAAGTATAGTTCCTAGATTTGAATAGCGCTGATGTTATTGCTGGGTGTTATTTATGATATTTTAGTAGAGAAAGTTCATTGACTCAACTGAGCTTGATGCTCACTAACAAGCAAAACGGCTGAAAACAGAAGAATGAGGTATGAATATGCAAATGTGCTTAGTCTTTTGTCCCTTGACCCAGAAAGCAATGAAGGACTACCATGATCTCAATTAGTTCAATTCTTTTTGAGAATATGATGTTCTTTTCGAATATTGACACAGACATTTCACTGTGGCGTACCCCTCCAAACAATAAACATCCTTCTGTATGTTCATATGGAAACGGTACTATGTATTATGTTAAAGGGATACTTCACCCAAAGATGTATTAGATATTATTTACTAGAATAATCTTGCTTGATCTATAAACACCATGCACTGTGCTGTGTTTTACCTTTTCTGTGTTTTTCTGTTTTTCTTATTTTCTCCTGTAAAGCTGCTTTGGAACAATGCACATTGTGAAAAGCGCTATATAAATCAAATTGATTTGAATTTAATTAGATATTGAATAGATTTTGCCCCCCATTGACTCCCATAGTAGGAAAAAATACAATGGTAGTCAAAAGTGCCCCAGAACTGTTTGCTGTCCTACATTCTTCAAAATATCTTCTTTTGTGTTCAACAGAACAAATAAAATGATGAAGTAACTTTTCCTACTATGGGAGTCAATGGGGTGCAAATCTGTCTGGTTATAAGCATTCTTCCAAATATCTTCCTCTTTGTTCATCAGAACAAAGACATTTATACAGCGGAACACACCTGAAGTATTCCTTCTGTATTCAGATTGACACATTCATCAATTCCCAAATATTCACTTCACGTACACTTTTATTTTACATAACATACATACAGAAATATGTTTAGGTCAATTAGAGGAAATGTCAAGTCAGGTTTGAAATGATGGAGCTCCAGCAGGGGGCAAAAGTACGTCAGTCTCTATAATACAGAATTTGTGTCATTTTGACACGTGTGTTCATTAGCATATTGTGGAGCAAAATTTCAGTTGTAAACGCTTTACACAAATCAAATGCCATGTCCAGGTGACGGTGTGTTTTCATGCATGAGAAAGGCGTCAGGCTGTTCTTTGACCCTGAAGTTACTGAAGCACTGAAACCGTCACACCCACGTGATAAAGAGTTGAATAAACTGTCAGACACAGAGAGAGAGAGAGAGCAGCGTGCGTTCAGACAACACAGAACAATGACGGACATATTAGGAACAGATTTAAAGGTACTGTGTGTCGTTGTTTATATATTCAGTGAGTGATGTCCTGATGTCAGATGATGAATGGAGAAACAGAAGAGTGTGTGAGGTTAAAGTTTCTTTAGCTGTGATCGGTTTACTTCCAGGAATTGTCTTCGGGTAAATGAACAGAATGAGTTTCACCACTGTAACAGGTGCTTTCTCAGTAATTTGGCTTTTAGTTCCATCCAGGTGTGTAAACATTTCTTTTCAGGGTGAAAGAACGTCTGAGGGGCAAAGGACGGACAGATTAGATTACATTTATACGTGATTGACTTGCTTTATGAGAACTCCTCATCGCAGGTCAATGAACACTTGAACACTAAAAATGCAAATAGGATGGATGTGGTGTGTGTGTGTGTGTGTGAATGTATGAAATGAAGGGGTCCCAGCCTTCATTTACAGCCAGCAGTGTTACTGTAAAATGAGTTTATGGGCTTCTCTGTCATCAGTGGGACAATATCTCTGAACGGTCATATATACACCAAGATGAGACGGAGACCCTCAACAAAAGGTCTCAGGACCCGTCTCAAGTATTACAGCACTTGTGGTTGTTTTTCAAATGCAGCTCTGTTGTAAACATTCTGAGTGACTTTAACGTCCCGGTTTTGTTAGGAATTGAAAGTTGACCCTGAAAAGCTGTTCACTAAACTGCAGCGGATCGGGAAGGGTTCGTTTGGAGAGGTCTTCAAAGGCATCGATAAGCGCACACAGCAGGTGGTCGCCATAAAGATCATTGATCTGGAGGAGGCTGAAGATGAGATGGAAGACATTCAGAAAGAGATTACTGTCCTCAGCCAGTGTGACAGCCCCTTCATCACAAAATACTATGGCTCTTATCTGAAGGACACAAAGTTGTGGATCATCATGGAGTATTTAGGAGGGGGATCAGCTCTAGATTTGGTAAAACTTTTCATTCATTTTACTCACTTCACTAAGGAGTCTGTTACTGTGTTTTTTACTTTGTTCATTTTATTGTACAAATCAATCTAGTTGTTAAAATCTCAGACAATCTTAAAGTGAATCCTTTAGGCCAGAGGGAGTCAATTCAGTTATCAAAACAAATTTGGAAAGCACTGGTCAGAGTTTTAGGACTTGCATTTCATCCATTAAAAACAGTTATGCTGGCACCTTGTTACAAATGTGAATGCAATAGACTTAATGAATTCAATTCAATTTCATGGTTGTTTTTTAGTCCTAAATGTTTGTTTAGCTATGTTCACAGTCTCACAGATTCACAGTCTCACAGATTCACAGTCTCACAGATTCACAGTCTCGCAGATTCACAGTCAGGCAGATTCACAGTCTCACAGATTCACAGTCTCACAGATTCACAGTCACACAGATTCACAGTCTCACAGATTCACAGTCTCACAGATTCACAGTCTCACAGATTCACAGTCTCACAGATTCACAGTCTCACAGATTCACAGTCTCACAGATTCACAGTCACACAGATTCACAGTCTCACAGATTCACAGTCACACAGATTCACAGTCACACAGATTCACAGTCACACAGATTCACAGTCACACAGATTCACAGTCACACAGATTCACAGTCACACAGATTCACAGTCACACAGATTCACAGTCACACAGATTCACAGTCACACAGATTCACAGTCACACAGATTCACAGTCACACAGATTCACAGTCACACAGATTCACAGTCACACAGATTCACAGTCACACAGATTCACAGTCACACAGATTCACAGTCACACAGATTCACAGTCACACAGATTCACAGTCACACAGATTCACAGTCACACAGATTCACAGTCACACAGATTCACAGTCACACAGATTCACAGTCACACAGATTCACAGTCACACAGATTCACAGTCACACAGATTCACAGTCACACAGATTCACAGTCACACAGATTCACAGTCACACAGATTCACAGTCACACAGATTCACAGTCACACAGATTCACAGTCTCACAGATTCACAGTCTCACAGATTCACAGTCTCACAGATTCACAGTCACACAGATTCAGTCTCACAGATTCACAGTCTCACAGATTCACAGTCACACAGATTCACAGTCCCACAGATTCACAGTCTCACAGATTCACAGTCTCACAGATTCACAGTCACACAGATTCAGTCTCACAGATTCACAGTCTCACAGATTCAGTCACACAGATTCACAGTCTCACAGACTCACAGTCTCACAGGTTGTTTCACAGTTTCAGGTTCAGTCCCGCAGGTTTACGGCCTCAGTTCAAAGTTTCAGAGGTTCAGTTTCACTTCACAGTCACAGATTCAGTCTCACAGGTTCAGTCTCAATGGTTCACAGGTTCAGGCTCACAGGTTCACAGTCACAGGTTCATCCTCACTTCACAGTCACAGGTTCAGTCTCAATGGTTCACAGATTCACAGTATCACAAGTTCAGTTTCAGACGTTCACAGTTACAGATTCACAGTGTCACAGTTTCACTGGTCTGTGTTCTCTCTGCTGCAGCTGGAACCTGGTTCCCTGGAGGAAAGCCATATTGCCACTATTCTCAGAGAAATTCTGAAGGGCCTGGACTATCTGCATTCAGAGAAGAAAATTCATAGAGATATTAAAGGTAAATTTTGTGAACACGGGATATGGTACCTACACAGTCCCTCACCACAACCACACACCTGAAATGACCAGATATGAACAATAAGTTGTAGGTTACGCCTATAAATGTTTATTTTTACAGAGATGATGTCTAATGGATGTTTCTGTTTTTGTGTTGTTATAGCTGCTAACGTCCTGTTGTCAGAGCAAGGAGATGTAAAGCTAGCTGACTTCGGTGTGGCCGGACAGCTCACAGACACCCAGATCAAGAGGAACACATTTGTGGGCACTCCATTCTGGATGGCACCAGAGGTCATTCAACAGTCCCAGTATGACTCAAAGGTCTGTCACATCTGAGTATTGTGCGTTCGTGTGCTTTCAGTCATTTGGATTGATTCAAATATACATTATATTTTACATATTAAATGAATTTGGTACATAGTAAGTAACTTGAATGACTGTTTTCCAGTCAGTGAAATGTAATCAGTTCTGATCAACTGAAGTGTGCTCTCCGTGTGTGTTGTACAGGCTGATATCTGGTCTTTGGGAATAACTGCAATCGAGATGGCAAATGGAGAGCCTCCCCATTCAGACCTTCATCCCATGAAAGTGTTGTTTCTCATCCCTAAAGAAAACTCACCCACACTGGAGGGAAACTACAGCAAAGCTCTCAAGGACTTTGTAGATGCCTGTCTCAATAAAGAGCCCAACTTTGTAAGTGCTGCCTGTCTACATGGACTTTTGTGTTTCTGCATGTGTAGTCAAGATACTAAAAGAAGCCAAACCTGTTGAGATGTGAAGAGGAAATTGTATTTAAGTTGAAGTGTGGCTTTAAGGTCCAAAAGAAGTCGTTTAACAGTTTATTTTCGTCAGTCTCTCAAGTACAATTTCAGTTGACCAAAGGAACGCAAATTACTCAAGTAATTGTCCCCCTGTTTGTTTCTATCAGAGACCAACCGCTAAAGAGCTTTTGAAACACAAATTCATCATTCGATATGGCAGGAGGAACACGTATCTCACAGATCTCATTGACACGTACAAGAAATGGAAAAGCAAACAGGCCAGAGAAGAGTCCGGCTCAGATTCAGACTCGTATGTTCACCGATCTACACATCCAAATGAAATATTATATCAAATATGTATCGTCATCTTTTAACTAACTGAGAAAAGCATGTGTGTGTGTTCAGAGAGGACGACAGTGAAGCGTCGGGAATGAAATTTGAAGAGGACTGGATCTTCAACACTATCAGAGACACTCAACGGAATGATAATAGAGTGAAACCGCAGCAAGAGCTCGGCCACAGTCAGGTTCAACACAAACAAGTGCACGTGGGTTTTATTCATTGATCTGAAAGAGCTTCAACTAGAGTTTTATTCTCTAGATGTCACGTGGACCTACACATCACGGGTTGTTCTTTGACCGTACACACGTGTAGTTACATCTGTGTCTTAATGTTTAGGCTCCAGACAGTCGGAAGAGACCCCTGTCTCAGAGCGTGTCCTCTCTTATATCTCCAGTGTTTGCAGAGGTAAGTTGTTTTTGTTGATGTGTGTAAATGAAATGCTTTCTCATGGCTGTATATAATAAACGGTGCGTTTTCTGATGTTAGTTGAAGCAGAAGGGTGGCGTTCACAAGCCGCTGGGGTTGGATGAGCTGAAGGACGTCATGTTCAGGGTAGAAGAGATGTGTCCGGGCATCACTGATGTCATGGTGATGGAGGTGGTGCAGAGATTTAAGAGGTACCCATCACCCTCCATCAGTGCTCATGAAGAGAGAGAGAGTTTGTGATGATGAGTGTGTTTCTCTGACAGGTTTTCATCTCGACGCTGACGGATGTGTTGGAGATGTCCGTGTGCTGCTGTGTTCTGCGATGACTATCTCTAGACACGATGACCTTTGACACAGTGCACTTTATTAAACACACACGCACGCACACAGAAAATAAAGCATACTCTTTTAAAGCATACATTTTGGGTTCCACGAAGAGCCAGACAAGTCAAGTGTTCTTTTTTAACTTTGTATCATAGGAACAACCTTTTCTCGCCACATAGAACCCTTAGTGAAACAGAAAGGTTCTTCAGATGCAAAAGGTTGTCTATGGAAGCAGCTTTATTTTTAATACCAGCTTTAAGAAATACATGCGTCCTCACTGAACCCGAAAAAGTGACGATCAATCACAAAACACAGCCAAACAGAACGGCTCTTCTCCGTTCACGCACCCGCTCGCTCTCCAGAGACGCACTACCACACGCTATGCTGCTTTATGCCTTTCCTTGTAAAACTTTAGGGACTTTTCATATCATTTTTAAATCTAAACATCTACTGTATAATCCGTCTCCCCTCATCCCTTTGTGATGATTTTTGAGGAACATGGAAAGATCACGTTTGTGTTTTACTGTTTCCTACGTAATTCGTTGTTAACGTCCACATTAAAGACCGTCAAAGACAAATCTGTTTAGGATTTGTTTAGTGCGAAATAAAATGTAGTGTCAATACAATCATGAAGTGTTTTGATAATGAATGTTTGGGCACACTCTTAAAAATAAAGGTGCTTCACAGCGATGCCAGAAGAACCATTTTTGGTTCCATAAAGAGCCGTTCAGTCAAAGGTTCTTTAAAGAACCGTCTCTTTCTTACTTTTTTATAATCTGAAAAACCCTTTTTCGCCACAAGGAACCGTTTGTGGAACGGAAAGGTTCTTCAGGTGTTAAAGGTTCTTTGGCATCGAAGAACCTTTTGAAGCTCCTTTTTGAGTGTACTGTATCTCAACATCTATCAAATAATCTGTAATTTTGGTTATTTTAGGGCTATGACAACTTTGATACTTTTATGTCGTAAGGACTTCCCAGACAGGCTCAAATGTTTTTATTGAAACAGAATGTTGGGGCAGGACATGATCCTCCTCAACGTACCAAACCGTTTTCATTTATAATACAGCCGTAAACATGATTTTCTGCTTCATGTTGTTAGTCTGTATTATTATTAAAGGGAAAGACTTCACATTCTCAAAAGCATTTTATAGCACAATATGTGGATACGCCCATGATGATACATGTAGAAAACTGTCAAGTGTTTATTTAAATAAAGTTATCCTTTAGAAGTGCCTTAACACATGTATGACTTTAATGCTAACGTTTAAAACAGCACTTTTGTGTATAATAGGTTTAAAAATGATGAACTATAATAAAACGGTAATGTTAACATTTTCTGTGTGAATTCTGAAATCGGTCCAAAGTGTTTGGAGCTGATCTGATCTTTCAAATAAGAACATTCGTTTATTCATTGTTATTTATACAGCGAATGCATGATGTCTATCAGAAACTCATTTTCTTGTGTAGTTTTCTCTGAGACACAGCACTGGAATGATTTACTGTGTTTTATGAGACATTATAAGCATCATGTGCTGAAGTCCAAAAACCAGGGTAATCATTACCCTCACGTAGCCAAAAATATCATTCTGACGGCTGAGCACAACCGACCGACTGAATCACATCTCCAGACAACAGGAAACAATCACGCAGTTTAATCCTTACATCCAAAAACAAGATTGAAAATTTTCACTCTATATACAGATATTACATACAATGTTTATACACATATTACATCGTTTTTACACAAGAAAAATATACATAAAAATGTAAACTTTTGTATACCAAAAAATACCTCAGACAAATTAAAGACCAATAACAAAAGGTGACTGGATTATCCTATCAGCTTTAAAAACAGTTGTACAGTACATTCAGTGAGGAATCAGTCAGCTGTCTGAACGCAGTGCAAGCCGTCGGGTCGGGTCGGGTCAGGGGGTGTGGTTGACCTGTGCAGTACAGTAGTAACACGGTAGAAACGCTGAATGCAAACAACATTCCAGCTTTTGCCACAACTGATGAACATCGGCAGAGAGAGAGCGACCCAAGATTCTCATGGTCACGTGTAGTGCATACCACCTGTCATCACATCAGCTTCATTTCATTTGTGGACGACCTTTTAAAACAACGACTGAAAAAGCAACAGTTCTAGTACACACACACACACACACACGCACACACGCACACACACACACGCGATCGTTCTGGTGCTACCATTGAGTCTCATTCATAAAACACTCGCCGAACAAATGACTGCAAATGTGTTCGTTTTACAAAATATTTTGAACCCACCAATCCAATGATCACAGTGAACTTATATTTGTTTTATGAATTTGTTATTAACGATTACTTTGAATGAATGTTACTAACGAAAATATTAAAATATCACTAATTCCAATATTATATTATAATTTATAATAAAATTTTTGTTGTTTATTAATTGTATTAAATTAAATGAAAACTACTGAACGGGTTATTGATTCTTTGTGGAGGTCTACCGGAAGTTACGTTTGGGCCACATAACGTTTACGTTACGTTGCTGCTGAAACCGTCTCTAGTCAATGTTTTAGGTGTATGATTTCTTTTCCCAGATAAAATGTAAAACATGTTGGTTATGTCATTTTGAGGTTTTACATATTTCTTACATCATTTGAGTGGGTTTAACAAACTTTAAGCATTATCCTGTCACACTTTTCTTCAGTGTTGTACAGCTTTGACACATATTTGCTCGTGTTTCATGAATGAGACAGGTCCGTTTTGTACACAAGCCGGTGAAATGTGCTGTCGAGTTGGTTTTACGCTCAAACTACAATCAGTCTTACACAATCGCCGACTGTTACTTTTTAATAGCTGTCAAAAATACTGCTGCACACCATCACGTCTCTTCCCTCCGATTAAATGACACACAAACACAACATCAACCAATTAAAATAAGTCATCACGAGACTTTTGATAGCCATTAAAACTACCAAACATGACCACAAAACGCATCCGTTCCACCGAGTATGTTGCACAAGTCTAGTTTTCTTTTTTTAATCTTGTGTTTAGTTTCTCGCCACTCAATTCAACCGATAAACCCGATCTAGAGGTTTCTACTCTATAAATATATTTAATACTTAATACCAATATATGAGATAATCGTTCAGTGTCTAAAAGCTACCAGAAACCTTGTTTTTACTGCCATACTTTGAAAAACTGCACGGGGAACGCTGGTCCCGCGTGACGTAAGGCTGACTGACGGTGAGAATAAACCTGACTGTGGAACATCAAAGCGTTCTGTAAAGAAACTGCACCGAAGCTCCGACACAGGGTCTGTCAGCTCACCGCGGAGGGTTCTTTGTGTTAGAAAGACCACACGAGGTCATCGTATGTGACACTTATTAAGCACCATAAACACACAGATTTGACTCATATATTTGGCGAAGATCTGACGTCTCTTTCTCGATGTTGAATGAGTTCCCCATCAGTGTGTTGATGTTTTCCCTTGACCCCAAAGAGAAGGTTCTAAGAGGCAGAGGATGCTGGGATTGATCTGAAGACTGGCGCACTAGGCTCGGATGATGAGATTATTGCTTGATTTGAGTTTTTCTTCTCCAGCTCAGGTTCACTGTGTGTTTGTGTGTGTGCGCGCGCAAGAACCCACGAAAGAACCCAAGTGTGAAGTGCTGGAGAACCACCTCCAGACGCCAGGACCTTACAGCAGATTCTCAACCAACAGATGTTCTGAGAGACAGGCCACTCAGAAGAGATTGTTGGTGTACGGGGGTTCATTTTGGTTTTCGTTACTGTCCTTCTGAAACCTCGTATCTCCATATTTCATGATTTTTTGCCATAAATCATTATTATTAGTCACCCTTTGTTTGTCACTGGGTTTTGCAAATATCGAACCAAGAAAAAGTAATAAAAAGTGCTTTTGACAACACAGTATGTAATCACAAGTACTGTGTTTTTTTTCCATTTCCCAACAAAAAGCAAATTTGGACATACAAGGTTTTAGAAGGTCAGTGATGTTACACAATGTTCATAGTTGGTATTCACAATGAATCCAGACGTATCCCAGACACCTCATGTAATAAATCATCATTTTCTTTTAAAGTCAAACAAGGATTTGCAAAATGTGAAATATTATTTCAGTACAATTATCTGAAGATGCTCTGTGATCAACATGCAGTAACAGATCATGGGATGCACATAGTTTTGATACGACCGTTGAAATCATGGAAGTAGTTTTGGGAGAGCTGTGTTGACTGTGCTTTTTCACTTGTTGTGCTTTAACATGCCGAGACAACAACCATCACTCCATCCCACACAATAACTGATGACAAGTGGTC
Organism: Triplophysa rosa; assembly: GCF_024868665.1. Taxonomy (NCBI): domain Eukaryota; kingdom Metazoa; phylum Chordata; class Actinopteri; order Cypriniformes; family Nemacheilidae; genus Triplophysa; species Triplophysa rosa. The sequence continues at coordinate 27,194,495 of NC_079895.1, read as the reverse complement.
ACAGGGTGTCAGGAGACGGATCTAAGATGCATGTGTTAATGCCAGGTTTAAACAGAAACTTCAAGAGTCATGCACACTATCTAACATAATGACTAACAACCTGCTGCTCTCATTTGAGAAATAATGATAAAATCAGGGAATATTACCTAATCTGACCAAATATAATTATTAAGTCTTAATGAAATTGTTATCACATCTTCCACTGACACATTGCTGGCTTTACCTCAGAGTTACTGTAAAATCACTAGAAACTAATTAATTCATTTATTAATTAACGCTTAATTTTTTTATTCATGTGAGGTACGTTGACCAAACATTCCAAACTGAAAAATAATTAAAAATTAAAAAGACAGCTTGTCTTAAGGCTCCAGATCCACCGAGGCGCTTTTACGCGGCTGAAAACGGGCGCTTGAACGGAGGCGCACTGGTTCCTATGATACGCTGAGCAAAGGAACGCCATCTGCTGGCGTTTTCAAAAAATGCTGCGTTTCCATTGAAAACAATTGAAAAAAGTTTGTCCGTTTAGGACTGCTGCAGAAACAACATGGTGAATTCCATGTAAGGAGACCCACTGTGTATGTAGTAGGGCTGGGATGATATATCGTGCAATTCTTATGCTCAGTTTCTCAGTGAATTACGGTCAAATGCCGCCACATCCGAAAGCCAGGGGCGCTCTCGGGCAGAAACTCCAAATATGGGCCATAGAGGAAGTACATTTATGCATTGCATTTGGCAGACGCATAAAAGCGACTTATATGGCATTATCCTATACATTTTTGCTTCTAAGTACATGCTCCGCTGGGATCGAACCCACGACCTTGCATTGTTAGCACCATGCTCTAACCACTGAGCTTCAGGAAAGAACCAAACATAGCTCCAGGAAATGCCAATGGGCATATTCTATCGCTGTTCTTCAAACCTTTTCAGGTACTTTCATGATAATAAAGTATGTTTATATACTTTATATATACGAGTGTTGCTTTTTCAAATGCACGATTCAATCTCATAGTGATTTTAGATCAAGCAGTACTTCCTTCTGATCAAAGAGCAGTAGAATCTTAGCCATTGAGATTTCAGAATCGCTCTAGACAGGTATATTAGTGTGAATCGCGATACATCACCCCAGCCCAAGACTGTAGACAGAAATAGCTCATTCGGAGGTATTAAAAACATAACGCTTCATTATGTAAGGTGTTTAAACACCTCTGAACTGCATGAAATCATATTGCATTTCTGTCACTAGATCCTCCTAAATATCACACACAGCACTTTTAAAACCCTCCGTTCATACGCAAGCGCACCAATGCAAACAGGACCTTAGGTAGTTACACACTGTCGGCTAAAGTATAGTCCCTATCTTTTTGGGGAGCTGATTCAGCATATTGAAATAAGGGGCAGAGCTAGTTTTTTAGCTGTTCAGTTTAGGGAACCAGTGCACGAGAGGAAAACAGGAAGTGACCAAGAAGTCAACTGTGTAGCACAGTAAAGTGTGCGGTATAGACAGGGTGACAGATTGTGGCATTCAGTGGTGGACAGGTTTTGTGATAACAGTAAAGATATAATTCAGCATCATGTCAGTGGAAGATGCGTCACATCAACAAACAGAGCGAGCACAGAAGCTACTGGAAAGACTCGAGTGTGTCGCTGACCTCATGGCTTTAAATGCTCGGTTCACCTAAAAAGCACATCGTCAACTCAGCCTTACGTTCTTATGATCGCCTATGACTTTTTCTGAGGTGCACAAAAGATGTTTTGAAGAATGTTCGCGCTGCCGTTTTCCGTAAAATAAAAGTGAGACTTTTATTGCCGTGTCTGATTAACACATCGTGGTTTTATGGAGCGACAGGAACATACTGCTGAACATCTCGCCGTGTTCCACACAAATCGTATAGGTCTGGAATGATGACATTGATAAAATGTTGATTTTTGTGGCTCTGTCTCTCACGCTCAGTTGCTCTGAGGGAAAGGGGAGGTGGCAGCAGTGGCACTAGTGATGGAGAAGCCTGTAGGTGGCGCTGTAGAGCTATGGCTGGGCTGCAGGTCTTTAGGGATCCCACTATGGGAAGCCAGCTGGTGGCCGAAGGCTGCGCTAAACTGAGGGAGCTGTAGTTTAGGTTGAGTGGGGACGAGCAGGTCGCGAGATGAGGGCGAGGACGAGGGTGAGGAGCGTGCGGTCATTCCCGGCTGGGACAGAGCGGAGAGGGCAGCGGTGGGCTGCAGGATTGTAGATTGGGAGGTGGAGGGCGGGGTGGACAGCGAGGTCGAGAGGAGGTGTGCATCAGCAGTGAGGAGGTTACCGAACTGTGCCGGGTCTGTGAGCGAGAGAGGGAGGTTATTCCAGGAGGAGCGCGGAGGCCCCGGCGCGCCGCTCAAAGGCACCTCCAGCAGGAGAGGCGGGTCGGTTTGATAAGAGGCATCGTGTGGGGGTGAGATGTGATCTCTGTAGGGGGATGGCACGTGCTCGCTGGTGTAATGACTGCCCGGTGGGGAGGGAGCCCGCGAAAACGTCCGTTCTGTTAGTCTGCCGTTTGGACTTGTAGGGGGCGCTGCGGCGCTGCTCTGTGTTGGCTGGGGAGAGGTGGACGTGGGAAAATGATGGTCTCTCGGGTCGTGGAGAAGATTCCCCTCTAGCTCTAAATTGGGGAAGGTTTCAGACGTTATGCGGCCATTCAGAAGGTCTCCAATGCCTGTTGCCGTGACCCCTGATCCCGAGAACACCGCAGGGGTGAGTTCAGCCATCGAGGATAAACACAGGGAGTCGGGATACGAGGCCATCGCCTGCAGGGCTCTGACCAGCTCCTCTGCCTCTTCTGTAGTGGGCAACAATTCTCCATTCTTACCTGGATCCACAAAGAACATTCAGACGAGATGCACAACAACTGAACAAACAACTGTGATCTCTTGCAGAAGAAAACTTTCATGATCTTAGTCCTGTTGGGTGACTTTGTCACTCCAAGGGTTTGGACTGGAATTACGTGCAGAAATGCTAAATAAAAGTTCATCACAAAGCTAGAAAAGTAACTCTCTCTTTCCCATAAGTAACCCATCTTTCACCTGAAGCATAGTGGTGATGAAAAGTGTGTTTAATCTCGTGACACATACCCTCGAAAAGATCGAAATCCTGAAGATCGTCAGGTAGTCTCGGTAGCACGTCTGAGAAATCCTCCTGATTCAGCTCAAGATCATTAGGAATGTCAGGCATTTCATTAGCGATGTCATCAGGAAGCTCGTCCGCGCTGAGCTCGGGGGTAGACGGACTTCTGCGAGAGCAACAGACAAGCAAACACTGACTTTAGTTACTTAAGATACTTTACTCAAGAGCCAAAGCACAAGGTCTGTTAACTAAACTTTAAGTTGACTCGTTTAACTCCTCTGTTACATGAAAAGTGACCACAGACGTCAACACAACAGAGTGGGACGGGCACCTGACGTGGGCGTGGTGAGTGGGCAGTGTGAGTGAGTAGGGCATTGCCAGGTTGCCTTGCGGCACAGCTGGAGGAATGGGCTTTTGAGGTCTCCGCGGGCCTCGTCTCCTCTTCTTCTTGTGTTTCTTGGTCAGCGCGGGCGGTTTGGTCTTCTTACGCGGACGGCGCTGCTGCTGACTGCGTCTGATACCGTCACCACGCAGGAAATTATCCTGTTACACGAACATTCACTTAACACTCGTACAGTTCAAAACACCTTTCTTATGTCATGAAGGTAAGTTGTAGTTCTCTCACCATTTTCTTGGCATGTTCGTCACAAAGAGGCGTCTGATGAGTGATGTCAAACACAGGAACAGAGCACTGCTGGCCATCAGCGAAGCGTGCCGTGCAACTGGAAAACAGCTGCTGAGAGCGATTCAGTAGGATATCTGCAGAAACATGCTGTCAAGAAAAATAACTCGACACACTTGACCACTGTGAAACAGCACAAATCAGATTTGTTTTTTTACGTTTAAATAAGATTTTTTTTCTTTTTGTTATGACAGAAGGTGTGTTCACTGTTACACCAGTGTTTTTTATGGCTTTCCTATACAGTTTCCTGGCAGTAGATTGTAGATGAGTCATTCGAACTTTGCACGAACGTGCAAAGTTACATTACTTTTTTTGATGCACGTCTATGAATTTATTCCGTAAACACATTTCCCTTGTAGTTTATGCGACTCAGACTGTTTTTCCAAATTTTCAGACTATGTTTTTAGAATTTATGGACATTGCAGAATGAAAATTCTGTCTTCATTTACTCACCTCCAAATCTGTATACATGTCTTTGTTCTGATGAACACAGAGAAAGATATTTGGAAGAATGCTTGTAACCAAGCAGTTCTTGGACCCCATTGACTCCCATAGTAGGAAACGTATTTTATATTTTTTTGTTCTGTTGAACACAAAAGAAGACATTTTGAAGAATGTAGGCCCGCAAACAGTTCCAGGGCACTTTTGACTACCATTGACATTTTCCTTCTATGGTAGTCAATGGGGGGCAAGAACTGTTTGGTTACAAGCATTCAACCAAACAAAGACATTTCTAAAGGTTTGAAACAACTACAGAATTTACATTTTTGTGTGATAATAGGTGGCTGAAAACACGGCTAGTTCCATTTTTAGATTTATCGTGTCCTCTCAAGACTACATAGACCGTGGTACTATCTTAAGCATCAGTCCAGCACTGTTTATATGACCGTCTCAAGGATACGCTGAAAACAGTGCTGTGAAAAGGGCAAAGCTATGTTTCTGCAGCTTTGACCCTTCGTGTTTCCCGTACATGCTGTCCTTTCATACGTCTGTGGTACTGCAGACCTGGAACTGAAGAACATGTATTCAGTAACACAAACACATCACATCTAAACACACACAGCTGATGTTTAACGCACCAGAGTGACGTCTGCGAGCTCTTGTTGAGTCTCTGAACGAGCTGGGCAGTGCAGTCGGGGTCTTTGCTGGCGGCGTGGAGCAGAGCTTTCCGGAAGGCGTATCGGTATCTGCTGTGACGGGTGACTGCCCGGTCCCGTCGGCACAGGTGTTTGTACCTCTCCTGCAGGTACGTGCACAGCTGCGTCAGACGCGCCCGCCGGGACAGAGGTTTCTCATCTGAGGAGCTGAAGCACACGTACAGATGACATCAGCGGGGGTAACGTCATGTGATCATTCTGTGAGGTGCGGAACGGTTAAATCTCTTACCTGTAACCGAGACCTCCGTCATGTGACCTCCAGCCCCGAGGCAGCGAAGACACAATCTCCTCTGTCCCTTCATCATCTGTACTGTCCTCAGACCAGTCCAGACCTAATCGGACACACAGGAGCACACGATCAGACTGAGAATCACTCGTCAGGTTAAACAGAGATGCGAGCGAGTCATACCGAGATGTGGGAACAGGTCTCCGTGTTCTCGCTGTCTCTGAGCATACAGCTGCACGAGGTGTTGCAGTCTCAGCAGACAGACGGGAGGCGCTGTGAAGGCAGTGGGTCGCATGGCCACCGAGCGGCGCTGTGGGCCGTCCTGGGAGGCGGGTGGGCGGGGCGAAGCAGCGGGGGCGGGTCTCCGGCCGAGCGGCTGGTTCTGAGTCCCCGCTGACGTGGAAGGTCCGGTCTGAGGTGGAGCCGGCTTGCATAGCAGAGTCTGCACTGGCCCGTGCTGGGCGTAGGGAGGCCGATCGGTGTGTTGATGCCTCGACGAGGGTTGAGGTGGAGGTAGAGGTGGAGGTAAAGGTGGTGGTGGAGGTGGCTGTGGTAGGTGCAGGGAGTTCGGAAGCACGCAGGGTTCGGCGGCTGCGCTAAAGTGCTCGGAGGCTTGCTGATGGTGCTCACGGTCCCGGACGCTCATCCTCGGGCCAATCACAGGTTTTCTTTTGCTGGAGATCCTCTCCTCTCCGTCCGTGTCCTCCTCGTGGAAGGCGAAGGGGTCGAGGAAGTCGGAGTCGGAGAGGGGCAGGGAGGTGAGGCGGGAGCAGGGAGGAGACGGAGGGAGGCCGTCCAGCCCGTTAGAGCCTCTCAGAGCCAGAGAGGGAACGGTGATGTTCAGAGCGACAGACTCCACATGAGTGCGACCGCGTACCTCCTCCAGAGCGTCCTGCTTCTTCTTGCGTTCCTTCTTAGGGATGAAACCCAGAACCTGTAGGTGGCTGTTACAGTATCTGCCGAAACCAAAGAACATGAGACATCTGCGTTTACAGATGAACAATTACACATCCAAATGAATAACCAAAATTCAACCCTCGAACACGATCAACAAACAACGGTGTTATTCAGATTTTTACCTGCGCTCCTCAGCTTTAGGGATGGGGTTAGTGCATCGCTGACTGTTGTACTTGGCCACATATTCACACTGTTTGAACGGAGCGGTTTTATCCTCCAGGACATGACGAATGCAGAAGGCGTATCCATTCAATCTGCGCTGCTTGCAGAGCTTGGGGCTGTAGGAGCACAGCGGCTTGTTATCCACCTCTGAGAAATGGATGTGTTTACCTTCATACATCACGTGACGCGGGTCCCTGAGAACATCAGCTGATGACAGAGAGAAACACAAACATGACAGTTTCATGAAACACACACAGACCGGTGCGTTCATTCATTAAAGTCATGTTCAGAAAACACTTTGCATAAGTTCTGATGCGTCACATACTCATAACTGATCATAAAAACAGTATAACACAGTTATGCAAGCCCGTGTGTTCGGGTTTAATGTTTGAACTACACTGCACATCATAACCAGTTCATCTGCTCATAGGTTAACCACAGGATGTCAACACAAAAAAACGATGACATCAGAGGAACCCAAAGCAAACGTGTGTGTGTGTGTGTGTGTGTGTGTGTGTGTGTCTTACAGACAGTGGAATGTAACCGACAGAAACCCTTTCAAGTAGTTGAAAACATTTAACTAGATCAATACAGTATACATTTGAATTTATTATTATTACATTTTATTATTATTATTTTACTAGTTTTCTTACTTTTAAGTTCGTCTCGGCATTATATTTCACACAAAAAGCGCATTCTGTATTGATGTGGGTTCATAACAGCATCAAATAAACAAACCTGTCATCAGACTGACATGTTAAAAAACTAACAAAAAATACTACATTTGATCATAAATTACGTTATTGCGCTATAATAAAAGCACAACTCTTTAATTTAACACTGTCAATGCGTGTTTGTTTAATTGGAGTGACAGGCTGTTAAAATCACACATTATTTTGGCATTTCACACGTTAGCTGCGATGCTAAAAACAAACCCAGGAAACACAAACAATGACGTTGTGCTGCTCTGGTTTTAGGCCTACAACGATGCAAATCAGCTTAATATATTATATATAAGACCATTACGACTAAACGTTATGATTTTATTGTACTGAACACAGGGGATTTATAAAAAAATTAATCGCAGTAAATATGGCTAATAAACAATGGCAGTCGGGCCCGTTGAAACAGGCCATGATAGCGGAACCCTGCAATCGATTATAAATTATTATTCGCCACTTAAATGTATTTGTAAATAAACAGCATGAACACATATGTAATTTCGAGTTATTTAATGAGAGAATATCAAAGAAAACTTAACGAGTCTTCATAACGTATATTTTGAGCCAGTGTAAACATAGGCCTACATTAACTGCTAAGCCCCGGTGTTCGAGTGAGGCGGAGGCGGCGACAGAGCAATCAGATCACGTTCACGCTCATAATCGAGCCCCCGGATTCCGCCTACCTGCAGTGGGTTTAGCCTCTACGGCGTTTCACTCCGGGCAGACCGTTCAAACGCCCAAAACATCAACTGCACGGAACGTTCATTGGAATGCTACGTGATGGTATTCCTTGCTGTGGTCGTGAACCGTTAAACCGATCACAAATGTGGTTTTAATATTATGTTATCTTCTGCTCTCATTTAGCAGATCTGCGGGGGTTTAGAGTTCAGTGCTCGGCAGACTCACAGCACCACTACCGGCACCGCGGGGACATGACAACCGCTCCACTACCATAATAAACTACATAGAGAACACCATATACAAAAAATCACACACTCATGAAAACGTACATGACCCTAAACTACATATAAAAAAACCATACACTCACGATCACATACTTCAGCTCTCATACCATAGTAAACTACATACAGAACAACACATACAAAAACACACAATAAACTGTCAGACTGAACTTCAATACATACCCCTGTTGAAAAAACCAGCATACGCTGGTTTGGTATGTTTTTATGCTGGCTTGTTGGTTTGTGCTGGTCCTTAGCTGGTTTAATATGGTCAAACCAGCATCCAAACATACCTAACCCAGCATATGCTGTTTTTTCAACTGGGACATTTTTCATTTATAATCTACAACCTCATACTTTTCCTCAGATTATTCTTTCCATCTTCACTTGCTCACAAGAACAGGAATCACAATGCATTGCTTATTTTCATTGTGTACATTTAGTCATTTAGCAGCAATTTGCATTGACATAATTGTTTAAAACATTATTTTGTAGAGAGTTTGCTCTGTCATAGTGCATACACTATCAATAGCTCATCCAGCAATAACTGAAACACATTTTAGAGGATGATAGAGATATGTGTTTAAAACAAACTTTTAAAGGCATGATATGAAAGATTTTTGCATTCAAACATCCCAAAAAGGCTAGCATAGTGTTGTATCGTCGCCACCCGCAAACTTTGTTCGTCCAAATTTGCTGTTTTTCAGGAAATGCAAAAAACACCTTTTCAACGATTACATACTGTGTTGTCAAAGTTACAAGCACTTTTTAATACTTATTGGTTAAATATTAGTGAAACTAACACACAAATGTGTGACAAATATGACAAACATAAAGGGTGACTAATAATAATGATTTATGGCAAATGTACTTACATAAACCCAAAATGTTTAAAATTTGCAATTGCAATTCCAGTTTTACGCCCCTCATTATCTGAAGACAACAACTCCCAACATTTCAAGATCGACTTTTTTTGTATCCTCTAGTGGCAAAAACTACATATTGTGCTTTTAAAAACTATTTAAAGGGAAAAAACCCAGTCATTTACTCGCTCTCGAGTTGTTCCAAATCTGTTTAAATTTCTTTGTTCTGATGAACAAGGAGAAAGATATTTGGAAGAATGCTTATAACCAAACAGTTCTTGGCCACCATTTTGACTACCATAGTAGGAAAAATGACAGTGCTAGTCAATGCTAGAAGCATTTTGTCTGCCTAGCTAGCTGTAGCGAGCTTACTGTGTTTGCTTGAACTGGAATAGTAGGTGTTTGTTAGCAAAGGACTAATGAACTTCCTACACTGCTCTTAATGTAAAGTTTTGTTTTGTTAAGTAGCTGTTGTTAGCACCTAGCCATCTAGCTTGAGTTTTCACCTAGCACTTTTAGTCACTTTGAAGCCTTGAGCTGTTAATTAAGTAGGTGGGCTGAGCTGTGAAGCAATCACTTACCCATTCAACAATCAGGGAGCCTATATTTTATTAGCACTGATTTCTGAAGCGGCAGCCCTCCTTGTGTGAAGACCAACGAGGTAAAGACCGACGACTCTCCTGTGACACCGGCAGGGCACGCCACGTTAAGTGTTTATTTATTTTCTCTGTCCCTTCCTTTCCTACTGTCCTTTTTTCCTTACTAACATGTGTTTCCAGTTCATTCAGACTGTCCACCATAGACTCACTTACAAACGTACACGGCGGAGACCTCAGCACCATCTTCGGTCACTCTGCACTTGCCCTCCACAATGTGCTTGTCTGGCTGTAGGGCTCTGGAACTGCCAGTCATCTGTTAACAAGGCAGACCTCATCCCAGCCTTCGCCAGTCAGTCTAATCTCAATGTTCTGGCACTGACTGAAACATGGATCTGTAAAGAGCACACTGCTACTCCATCGGCCCTCTCCAACAACTTCAACTTCACCCACACTCCTCGTCCTTCTGGGCGAGGAGGGGGAACCGGATTGCTTGTTTCCAATACCCGGAAATTCACTCCTCTGTCCTTTCCCTGCAGCAACTCCTCATCCAAACTGCGTCTAACCCACGTCAACTTTTCTCAACCTCCTCCTCTCTTCTCTGTCCCCCTCCACCTCCCGCCCCCAATACCTCGCTGACTGCTGATGACTTTGCCAACTTCTTCACTGATAAAGTGGAGATTAGCAGGCAATTCTCTGCTCAGCGCATTCCTGATCTCTCTCTTAGCCCTTGCTCTCCTCAACTCCCTTCTTTCTCTCCCCTTTCTGAGTATGAGGTCTCCAAAATTCTCCTTTCCGCTCAGCCTACCACCTGTCCCCTCGACCCGATCCCTTCCCACCTCCTACAGGCTATCTCGCAGTCTCTACTGCCTCAACTCGCACACATCACAAACACCTCCATCACCACTGGTACTGTCCCCACATAATTTAAACAAGCCCTGGTAACACCTTTACTCAAGAAACCAACAATGGTCCCCTCAGTGGTCAGCAACTACAGACCGATCTCACTCCTGCCCTTCCTTTCCAAGACCCTCGAAAGGGTAGTTTTTAACCAACTCTCTGCCTATCTCTCACAGCATGACCTTCTGGACAATCAACAATCTGGCTTCAAGAAAGGACATTCTACGCTCTCCTGTCTGTCGTCGAAAACCTATGGCAGACAAGGGCTAAATCCTTGTCATCTGTCCTTATTCTGCTTGATCTCTCTGCTGCATTTGACATGGTGAATCACCAGATCCTGCTGTTCACTCTCTCCAAACTGGGCATCTCTGGAACTGCACTCAACTGGTTTGACTCTTATCTCACAAGCAGATCCTTTAAGGTACCCTGGAGAGGCGAGACATCCAGATCTCACAGATGACACGGAGCTTTATTTCTCTTTTCACCCAGATGACCCCACCATCTCGGTGTGGTCTCTGCCTGCCTTCTGGACATTTCTTCTTGGATGAAAGAGCATCACCTACAACTCAACTTTTCCAAGACAGAACTCCTGGTTATACCGGCCCACCCATCAATTGAACACCACCTTACCATTCAGCTTGGATCCTCAACTACTGTATAACACCCACCAAGTCTGCGAGGAACCTGGGGGTGATGTTTGACGACAAACAGAAATTCACCTCTCACATTACAGCAACCATTCGAACTTGCAGGCATGCTCTCTACAATATCAGGAAATGATCCAGAATGCAGCTGCACTTCTAGTTTTCAATCAGCCTAAAAGTACCCATTTAACACCCCTCCTGATTTCTGTATACCAAACGGCTGTCTCCGTATGTTGGCTTACAGTTTTTTTCAACTGCTAACAAGCATTGTTCAATACTGAAGCCACATTTTCAAAATTCTTCACACAGTCTGCATTACCAACATGACTGGTGGCCCCACAGTTCATCTCACCTCCAAAACTCACTTCATCTATTTCTCAAAATAAGTTCATTCCAACATAACACTGACAACAATTCTCATTCAGAAAACATACATTTCATTCATAACATACTGACCTAAAAAACACTACCAACAAGGAGCATTACAGAAATGATGAACTTTATTAGTAAATGCTGAATTATTTGTCTCATAAATCAGTCTTTCAAATAGAATAACTCATTTTCACTTTAATGAATGTACTACAGCATTCATTAAGACAATTTAATTTAATTTGTTAATGTTCCTGTAGGAGCTTGTTCTGTTGACAGACAGAGGCTTCAATTCCGCGAGTAGGCTACAGTTTGCAAAACTGTGCGAACGGATTGCGAAAGCGTGGGCACAGATTATGAATTTGTGGGTACAGATTTCAAAAACTGAGGGGACGGTTTACAAAACTGTGGCCACGGATTTGCGGGTCTTGTTTTTTTTTCTCCGAGGGGTGACTAGACGGGCTCCGTAATTTTACCTGGTTTGTCATTTGAGGATTTACGTCCCGGTTTTCCTCATTGTTCTGTATTTCTGACTATGCATTGATCAACAGATGTAATGTCTTCTCCTGTTCTAGAATTAGTGCTTTGTTCCCACAGCGTAATTAGCGCCGTACGTGGGCCATCCAAGTAGCTGGTCATATGATATGGGTCTCTTATTCATTCTTTTGGCGTGATTTGGGTTGCCGTGATAATCACGTGTGAGTGTTTAATTTGTTTTGGTCGGGTGGGGCGCTGTAGAGCGTGCGGTTTAGGCCTTAACCCTATGAACATCCTTCTTTGGCTGTTGCCCTCAGCCTCCCACATCCTCTCATGAGAACACTGGTTATTTGCTACAACTGCGTGTGGGTAATTAAGAGGTATTTGTAAACTAATTGCTTTTCAGTGTTTTCATGACTATATGCTGAATGTTATGATCATATGCATCACCGATTGTGGGTAACCAAAGGTATCTACAAAATTGATCATTCTCCAGTGTGTTTATTGTTTCCTGTCGTTTGTTCTGATCCTGTTGTGTAGTGGATTGTAGGGGCCAAAGCTTGTGCTGCATTTAATCTTTCCATTATTAGTTTTTTTTATGATTGCGCCTTTTAGGCATTTTTAGAATAATGAATTAATATTCTTGACTTATACATGTGTCGCTATCCTTCCGGGTCACTGTGAACTTGTGTACCCTCGTGGTCTGGGTGCTTATGTCCTTGGGTGAAAGTCCCTGAACAAAATACGACCAGCTTCGTGTTTGAATTCGTATCACTCAAACCAACGTCACTGCCTCCTGTGCTGCACATCACTGATTCACATCAAGAATATGCCACCAATACTTCTTCAGAAAACAGAGATCTGTGTGTGTGCGCGTGCAGCGGGTTGTCCAGGGTCAGGAGGTGTATGTGTGAGGTTTAGAGGTGAGTGCTCCTACAGGGCAGATGTCAATCACATTTCCAGACACTTCTAACACATGCACATATTTACCACGAATTCCCGGTGAAACTGAACACGACACACAAAAACGTCACTTTACATTTACAGTCTGATGAGTGATGTGATCATTACACGTCATTTCTGTTGTTTGTGTGTTTTGCTACATAAAGGCCTACAGTGTTTACCTGTGATGAATCCCTGTAGTGCAGATGGTCATTGTTCTATCCGTTTCATTTGCTTGACACATCACGCTGGACACATGGAGCGGTTTGAATGTGACGTGTCACGGCTGTTATGAGGCGGGGTCTGATGTTTTTGTTCTCTGCTGCTTTTACCATCAAACCCTGCCAGACATCATGAAGTGGTCATAAAACCACAGGAATGAGCATCTGCCGAGAGAGAGATGGGCCATCTGGAACGCATTCAGCGTGAAAACAATGTATGTGTGAATGTGCGTTGTTGGAGAACCTTTCTTATATTGCACTGCATTGTACCACTTTATTGTACGTGTATTATTTTTATTCAACAGTGTATGGGTCAAAGCTTTAATTCTATACGAAGCAGACTATATTCACAACATGGCATAATCATGTGTGCTTGACTGCTTTTATAAAATGTTCAAAATACAAGTGATTAATAAAGCATTTTTATGATTTTTAGATTTTTATAGTTATGCGTTAGTGGAAAACATTATGAGAAACATGAAAGACACAGTGAGATCTAAAGGATTCTTGTAAACGCATGAATTACATTTAAAGTGTCTTTTCTGTACGTTGAGGTTAAGTGATGGTGAAATAAGGTGCCATTAACAGAAGCTTTATGAATCAGAGACCAGTGTCTGTCTTTTTAAAGATTACGAGTTCAAGAAAGAATGTGTTTAGATATAAACCTAATAAAAAAGAAAACCAGTCAGGATTGTGTGTGTGTAAGCACGTGTTTTCAAGATTTAACTCTCCTCTGTAGTGACCTCTATGAAAAATGTATGTAATTTAATTACCTTTCCTTTGAAAAAGTCAAGTAATTTAATTACAGTTACTTCTGATGTAATTAAACTAAACACTGTGTGTAATATATGTGTGTGCAATAGTGGAATTGACATCAAAATTCAAAGTCTAACTTTAAAATCCACGCTTTGATCTATAATTCTCACATTTGTGATACTTTGTTCAGTTAATAAGAGTAGTTTATGTAGTTTTATATTAGTTATTTGAACGAAGTAAACCAGCCGTTTCATGTCTATCCTTGAATCACTTAACTTGATATAGGATATAAAAAGTAATTTGTAATAAGTAATTAAATACGTTTTGGAGAGAGTAATTTGTACGGTCATCTAATTACACTATTAAATATGTAATTAGTAACTAGTAATTAATTACTTTTTCACAGTAACTTGCCCAACACTGATTAAGAACAAATACTGTACAAATATGCCCTCAGCCATCATTTTTGCCACTACTATCCGTGTGTCTCGAAACAAACAGAGAATTCATTTCAACAGCTTCAGACTTCAGTTACTGCATATTCACATCAACAGTAGTGTTGATCTTTGTTCACAACATCTCTCAGCTGCATGGATCGTGCAGTACATGCCCAGCTGACAGATCACAGTAACTGTATTGTGAAGTCTCCTCATGTGAGAGGAATGTAAACACAACAGGAATGACTCACCTGTGTCTTTCTGCCTCCATCACAGTTTCCATCAACAATCACATGAAACACAGAACTGACAGCAGATCCAAACAACAACAAAACACAAGGGATATTCATACAAACAGCAGATTAAATTTCTTCAAGTCAACACAGGCTGTGTTACAGAAACGGTAAAGGTGGTCTGAATGCATACATGTTTGATTTATAAATACATGTTTGTTTTTTCCGACAATGCATTGTCATATAGTAGGCCTATAAACTGATTTTACTGGCATTTGTTATTGAAAAGTCACTAAATATCCTAGAACACAGACATCTTGTGGCTTTGTAATGGCATGCAGTGGCTTTTTTTAACTTATATATTTTTAAACTTCTTCTCAAATCAATGTCAAGAAACAGCAGCTTTCCTTTGTAATAACTTGCACTGTTCACATCTCTTGTACACTCTGTATCATCTCATGATAAGAAATTAAATTGTAGTGCAGGTAATTCTCCCGCAGAGATAAACAGTGATTTAAGCAACAATTTAATAATGCCCTCATGGAGAAATCAGTACCATTGTTGTGGGGGTCACTGGAGTCACCCGCCCACCCACAGCGAAGCCTCACTCGCACTGAACAATCAGAGCACATTCAGGGTGGGGCCACAGGAACAGAACTACAACTAGACTGGAACAAAACTACAATTCAAAATGGCTGACACAACAGGCAGAAATATAGAATAATATGCCTGAAATTAATTTGACTGATTTTGCTAACAAGTGTTGTATAATTGAAAGTGTGAACTTCAGACTAGACAGCAGGGTAAGATGCATCCACTGATTTTCTAACTGAATTTACAAAGCATCAATAACACTGAGTCATGATGATTTTAGAAAAAGAAAGGCAACCAAAACTTAGAGGCAACAGATATTCATAAGAGACTTCCCAAAATTTTAACAGACGCTAACAAGAGATTGCAGATGTGCCTTCTGTATACATGACCTGTGTACTTATATTCACTTATTTTTTTCTAGAAGATAAAGGTATTTAGATACTTAAGCCAAAATAAAGAATGTCATTGCCTTAGAAACAGAAATACCAAAACAAGTGTATATCTGCAAACAAACGATGCTGCAGTAGATCTGCTCTGAGAAGTCACATCACGTCTCTTTGCCGTTCATCTGTAAGCAGCTGGTGTCAGCTACTCGTTCTCACAGGTGTCCTTTATCACATGTTACAGACAACCAGGATGTGCCCAAATACTTTTTCTTCATTTTGGAAACTTTATTTGTATTTACAACCTTGAATTACACACTATAAGCAAATTTCACTTAAATGTGTACTCATGCGTTTTTTTATGAAATAAAATCACTCTTCCTTGTTACACTTTACTTTACCGCCTTCAACAAACAATTAAAACTGTAAATCCATGAAGCAGGTGCTGTGTATTCTTGTGGCTCTGAAAATAACATTTGAATTTTCATTTTGCTACAGTTTTGCTTGACTATCTTAAACATATATAATAAATCCGGGGAATGCATTTTCATTTTAATTTTGCAACTTAAAGAGCGATAAAAATATACATTTAAATAACATATTAAAACTAGTGTAGAAACTGACAAATGTAATTGATATAATTGGATTTTTTTTTCATTTTGCACTTAATGTTGCACATATGTTATTTCAAATGTATATTTAAATACACAATTGTATTGTCATTTTACATACTGCATTGCCATTTTGCGTATTGCATTTCAAATTGAAAATAGCAACCAATATGCTTCCATACTCCTCAAGTTGTTCCAAACAGGTATTAATGTTTTGCTCTGTTGAACACAAAGAAAGATATTTGGGAAAATTTAAGCAACTGACATTTCTGGGGCATCATTGAGTACCATAGTGGGAAAAATTTAAATGGTAGTCAAAAGAGCCCCAGAACTGTTTGCTTTCCTAAAGTCTTCAAAATATCTAATTTTGTGTTCAACAGAACAAAAAAATTAAACAAGGTTTTTTCTAATATAGCAAATATAGAAATTCATACATGTTTGGAACAACTTGAGGGTGAGTAAATGATGCAAGACAATTTAAAACAAGGTTTATTCATTCCATATACAGTATATATATATAGAGAGAGAGATGTATGTAAAAATACGTAAAATAAACTTTTGTTCAAAATAAAGTTCTTTGAAGCAAAGCTGAAATATATTGTTTGTCTGATTTTCAGAAACACTTATGAAACATATATGTATGTTCCCTACAGGATAAACGATATCACCTATTTTTGATAGTAAAGCGTATTAAACACGTCATATCACAAAGCCTGCGTTTCCCATTTATTTCAGCCCAGCTGGAGCTCTAGAACTCTCAGACGTTCAACAGTTTTCTTCTTGAGTCCAGAGTGAGAGTTTGTCAGACAGAAGAGTTTGCGATGGGTTCTTCTTGAGAACAGCTGCCCAGCACTGAATCCATCTCAGTAGCGGACACAGACTGACTCAGTTCTCTCAGCGAGCTCTTTGTGAAGTTCAGACACGACCGCCTCACCAGTTTTCGAACTTTCTTGGTTAGCAGCACGTAAAGGATGGGGTTCACGCAACTGTTGAAGAAAGCCAAGCTGGTGGCCAGAGGAAAGCCCACCATAAGAACCGAGTGAAGGTAGGTGGTGTGGTGCATGCTCAGTTCCATCAGGCTGAAAGTGTGAAACGGGACCCAACAGATGAAAAAGGCAAGAATGACGGCAGAGACGGTTCTGGTGAAGCTGGAGAAACGCACCGAATCCGACCCACGCATCTTCAGGGCCAGCAGCACTCCGCTGACGGTGATGGTGGCGAACGGAAGAAGGAAACCCACCGCCGTCCTCAACGACACCATGGCGATGTGTCTTACTTTCACCATGTGCCCGCTCTCGTCGTGAAAATTATTAAAACACACCACTTTGCCGTTATGCTGGATCGTATCCCGGAATATCAGCGTGGGAGTGCTCAAACCGCACGACGCGATCCAAATCATGGCGCACACGCACCAGGCCCGGCGGACGGTGCGGAACTTTTCCGACCATGTCACGTGGACCATTGAGATGTAGCGATCCAAACTGAGGATGGTGAGAAAAAGCACGCTGGCGTACATGTTCATGGTGCAGACGAAGGAGTTCAGTTTGCACACGGTCTTCCCGAAGAGCCAGTGGAAATCCCGCAGCACATAGTCGATGGAGAACGGCAGGAAAAGCACGAACACGAAGTCGGCCACGGCCAGATTCTGCAGCCAGACACTGTTGACGGTTCTTTTGCTTTTGAAGGCGGTCACCCAGATCACCGTGCCGTTCCCGATGACGCCCAGCGTGAAGGCCAGACTGTAGATGATGACCGATATGATGTGAAGAGCTTCTCGCTGACTGTACCCTCCTGCCTTGGACTCCTCTACATATTCATATTCCGTGTACTCGTACGTGCCGTTATCGTAATCCATGTCTTCTTCAGTCATCATCCTGTCGAGAAAGAAATATCACTAATCTGATCTTTTCTCAAGATGCCAAGTGGATCAAATGGAGAGCCGGTGGAGACTTTTGCTTAAACGTGTGTCATTTCTGCACAACTGGCATCAGGTAAGTGAATTTCTGTTCGCAAACAAACACACATTCATTTTGGGAAGGTCTTCAAGAAACCATTCCTTGCGACTTTAAGCCAAGACACAAGTTCAAGATGAACCTGTCAATATAAAAATGTACTATATGTGAGACAAATGTATACAGAATTCATTTGTAAAGATAAAACTGCACCGGCCAAGATGACCTGAAGTACCCGAGCGGTGTGTTATCAGTTTTTTAGTAGTTGTTATCTGAGAAACGTGGAAGAAACATCTGAGGCAAAGTTGGTAGTTCAATAATACATCAGATCTGCGATAAGTCACGTGAGCTATGAAAGCATGGTAACGGAAATGACATAAAGCTAAACAGACACACATGTTAGCATACCATACATTTTCTGAAGAGGCCCAAATCAATCCCAGATTCTGTCCAAGTCCAAGATGAATTACCTGACAGCGTGGTGCTCGCAGACTTCAGCTCAACTGAAAGATTTGTCAAATTCAGCTGGGATGTTTCTTCTGCTGGAGCAGATCTAGAGAGAGTGCGCGAGCGAGAGAGAGAAAGAGGGGGGGGGGGGGGGGGGGGGGGGGGGTGAAGAAAGGCAGGAATGAATGGAAAGGATATGAACTGGGCCCAGCCCTAACACACGCACACTTCTGTCTTTTCGTGGAGTGATTGGTGTGTTTTTGTTTGCCTGTGGTCAGTGTGTGTGCTCCAGAAAGCTTTTTGTGATTCAGTTCTGTCACAAACTCAAAGGAATGCCGGATCTTTCCATGTGTGCTTCCAAACTGCTTTATGATCCTAATGAGAAATGAAGATGGTCATGTGTGACTACTCCCCCGCCTGGAAACGTGATGTGTTAAGTATTGTGACTACGTTCATGTTTGGTAACTTGATTCAGTTAGACAACTGTCACTGCATGCAAAACAAACTGACGTCTACGTTTTTATTCAGTGACTAAAATGTGTTGTGTAGTTCGGAGTGTAAAGTGAAGCACAGCTTTGAGAAGAATTTTGGGAGGCTTACAAATAATAAACACATGAGCAAAACGTATTGAGTCAATGACTGCTGTAAGCCAAAAAGATCCAAATATGAATAGCTGATGAAACTCTCCTCAGTGTTTACTTTATTTCTAATTTATTAGCTTTATACTTTATGTTTTTCTTTTTTAGGCTATTAGGAAAAGAACGTTCTCTCTCTTTAGTAAATTGAGTCATTAAATAATTTCTTTGGCGCTTTTTACAATGTGAAAATATGTTAACACGGAGGAAAAAGAGAATAACGGAATACAATATCTAAAAGGAGAAAAATGTTTGTGCTGCTCCTTAAAGTACTCCAGAAACAGAACAGCAGAAAGTACAAATAGTTCTTTGTTTTAGGAACTGTGAGAGGCTGTCAAGATGCCGGACAGAACGCGATGAATACTAACACTAACAACACAATTAAAGGTTTATAAATGTACAACAGTTCATTTGAAACAATGAGACAAACAGAGATGAAACAAGAGTCATACCTTGTTTGTGTGCTGGTGAGGTTGGAGGCTCCAAATGTTGAGGCAAATGTTTCTCCCACAGCTGTGACAAAGTTGCTATAAGCCGTTTATAAGCCGCTCATATAACACTTCACACTTTCACGAACCCTCACAGACTGACGCCGTGTGTGAATGGAGGAGTGTACTGAAAGTCTCTCTCTCTCTGCCTCTCTGCCTCTCTCTCTCTCTCTCTCTCTCTCTCTCTCTCTCTCTCTCTCTCTCTCTCTCTCTCTCTCTCTCTCTCTCTCTCTCTCTCTCTCTCTCTCTCTCTCTCTCTCTCTCTCC
>NC_079895.1:27120208-27170095 GCF_024868665.1 Triplophysa rosa | reverse complement strand
TCTCTCTCTCTCTCTCTCTCTCTCTCTCTCTCTCTCTCTCTCTCTCTCTCTCTCTCTCTCTCTCTCTCTCTCTCTCTCTCTCTCTCTCTCTCTCTCTCTGTCTCTCTCTCTCTCACATTCAAACTCTTACTAATTACTTTCTATATCCTACATCAACCTTGATTAGAAACTGGCCAAAGTATACAAATGTGAGAAGGATACATTACAGCAGACTTATCATTTTGATGTCATTTCCACTATTGAATATATTACGGTGGGGCAGCTAGAGGATACGTCGATGTCCCCCAGGGGCTCGACCTAGACTCCCGTCCAAAGCATGTCCCCTCTCTCCGTGCTATGGCAATCCTGCAGGTCAGGCCAAGGTGTTGAGTGAGCTCCACGAGGGTAAGACAGACCCAGTGCTTATGCAGGAACTCCGCGCCGTCACCGACCTCACTCTACGGGCGACCAAGGTGACTGCGTGGGCCCTGGGTCGGGCGATGTCCACACTTGTGGTCCAGGAGAGACACCTCTGGCTGAACCTTGCACAGATGAGCACAGTAAAGAAGCAGACAGAGGATATCAAGATATCCTCCCCCGCCGCGACTCGGCCGCCCTCTGGCCGTCGAGATCCCGTGCACAGTCTGCTTCCCAGCAGCCCTGGTCCTCTTCGATGCCTTCCGGTATCAGAGGCTCCTGGGCACATGGAATCCTCGGCGGTGGTGATACCCCTCGGGTTGATGCACATGAGACCGCTCCAACACTGGCTCCAGAGTTGAGTTCCCTGGAGAGCGTGGCACACCGGCAGCAGGCGGATGGTGATTACGCCTCTCTGCCAACGCACCCTAACTCCTTGGTCTTCAATTACCTAGGTCACGAGGCATGTCGTAGTGATGACAGCCGCCTCCCTGCAGGGTTGGGGTGCCGTGTGCAACGGGCACGCAGTGTCGATGGATGAGCCCCCGCCCACTGAAGGGGCTACAACCTCTTGTGCAGGACAAGCACGTGCTGGTCCGGTCGGACAGCACAACTGCCGTAGCATATTTAAACCGCCAGGGAGGCGTTCGCTTGTGGCAGCTAACACGACTTGCCCGACGCCTCCTCCTGTGGAGTCCGCAGGTGAGCAGATCCCTGCGAGCCACACATATCCCAGGCAACCTGAACCAGACAGCCGATGCGCTCTCTCGTCAGTTGACGCCTCGCGGAGAGTGGCGACTCCACCCCCGCGCAGTCCAGCTCATTGGGTACAGTTCGGGCGGGCTCAGGAAGACCTGTTCGCCTCCCTGGACACCACCCATTGCCCGCTAAGGTACTCCCATCCGACGGCCCCCTCGGCACGGATGCTCTAGCGTACAGCTGGCCATGGGACAAGCGGAAGTACGCCCTCCCCCCAGTGAGCCTCATTGCACAGACCCTGTGAAAGGTCAGGGAAGAGGAGCATCAAAGAACTAGTTGCGCCATACTGGCCCAACCAGACTTGGTTCTCGGAGCTAATGCTCTTGACGACAGCTCCCCCCCGGCCGATTCCCCTGACGAAGGACCTGCTTTCCCAGGGGAAGGGCACGTTATGGCATCCCAGGCCAGACCTCTGGAACCTCCATGTCTGGTCCCTGGACGGGATGAGGAGATCCTGAGTGGCCTACCCCCTGCGGCGGTTAAGACCATCTCTCAGGCTAGGGCCCCGGCCACTAGGCGGCTATACGCCTCTAAGTGGTGCCTCTTCTCATCCTGGTGCTCTTCTTGAAGAGAAGACCCGCGGAGTTGCTCGATTGGGAACGTGCTGTCCTTCCAGAGACTAGAGAGTAATCTCTCCCCTTCCACACTGAACGTGTATGTAGCCGCTATTGCCACTCATCACGACCCAATTGCTGGTAAGTCTCTAGGACAGCACAACCTGATCAATTGGTTCCTAAGGGGCGCGGGAAGGCACTGTCTCACCCGCGCTCCGTACCCTCTTGCGACCTTGATGCGGTCCTGGAGCCCCTCTGAGATGCCGCCTCACCTCATGATGAAGACGGCTCTCCGGATGGCCCTCAAGAGGGTAGCGGACCTAAAAGCATTCTCCATGTCCACAAATTACCTAGAACTCGGGCCCAGGGATTCTCACACTATCCTGAGACCCCGGCCCGGCTACGTGCCCAAAGTTCCTATCACTCCCCCTACACCAGGTGGTGAACTTACAGGCGCTCCCCACCGGGGAGGACGACCCAACCCCATCCGTGTTGTGTCAAGTACGCGCATTGTGCCTCTTTGTCTGTTTTGGAGATCAGCAGGGAGGGCTGTCTCAAACAGAGATTGGCGCACTGGATCATGGACGCCGTCACTACGGCGTAACTGTCCTAAGATCTCCCGCGCCCACTGGGTGAGAGCTCTCTCCACACGGAGTACAGCCTCCTCGTGGGAACTGGCTCGAGGCGCCTCTCTGGCAGACATCTGCAGAGCTGCGGGTTGGGCTACACCCATCACCTTCGCGACGTCCTACATCCTCCGCCTAAAACTGGTATCAGCTCGAGTCTTGCAGGCATCAGGCAAGACTGGCAGCTGGTAGGGTGTACGCCTATGACAGTACCTTCCCCCCTTTCTCCTAAGGGGGTCAGCGTACTAAACTAGCCTCCCTTCTTCCCCCACTGGGTGAAGAACAGGCACTCCATCCATCACTAAGCAAGCACCTCCTGCGGGCGGGCTGGGCAGAGCAGCCCTGCCCCTTAGGCCGGGTACCAACTGAGTTATCCACAACATAGCTCTAACCGGACCTAGTGCTACCGGACGTTGTAACCCCCCAGCAGGGCGGTTCCGTCTGATGTATCCTCATGATTGGTTCCCACCTTGGTAACCCATGACCTTCCCTAGGTGGACCTCCACCTCACGGTTAACTCCTTCAGTCCACACATTCTTCCCATTAGTTCTCCCCCATCGGTGAGACCATGTTGGTATCTCCACTAGACTCCTCCCTCCGGTAGGAAGTGGTCTCTGTAGCGCATCCCCCGCTTGAGGAAGTAGCGCTTACCCAGTGGCCTTACGGTACCAGGCGGCTTCTCGCTGTTAGAGAAACAAGGCCGCCGCCTGTGAGGCCGAAGGCAGGGGCGTTCCCACCTTTCAAGTAAAGCTCTAGGACCCCCTACCTACCCACTGGTAGGTTACAATTTCGCGGTAGCGCTCACGGCTGACATGCCCAGGCCAGTCACCGTCGCTTCGCTAGAGATTGTGACAGGGCACAGTGTTGTGGCGTTTTCCATAGGAACCCCATCTGTTGGCTTGACACAACGTCGAGAGACCCACAGAAATGGAACGTTTTGGTTATGGATGTAACCTCAGTTCCCTGATGGAGGGAACGAGACGTTGTGTCCTTCTTGCCACAACACGTGCTGCCCACTGCAGCAGTCTTGAGAGGTCTCAGGCTCCTCAGTACAAAGGTGAATGAATGAGGCACGCCGTCTCCCTTTTATACCTGGATATCCGGTGGCGGAGTCCAGCATGCAAATTTCATTCGCTAGTTTCATTGGCCTTTTCTAAGAATTCGGAAGCGATTGGTTCTCAGGGACGAACCTCATCTGTCGGCTCGACACAACGTCTTGTTCCCTCCATTAGGGAACTGAGGTTACATCCGTAACCAAGACGTAATCCCTTACTTTACTTTTTCAAGGGGAAAGTAATTAAATTACAGTAAGTAATTACTTAGTAACTAGTTACACCCAACACTGAAACAGAGCACGTGCCCCCTCAGATTTTGTAACACAGTCAGTTCTGTACACAGCAAAATCACCAGTGTTAAAAAGGGTCAAATTAACTCTCACAGTTGTGGATTATATATACACTGTGAGTGTTAATTTGACCTTTTTAACACTGGCGATTTTACTGCGTATGCAACCTCCAAATGACGAGTTTCTAGACGGCATCTATTAATCAATTGCATGATTTTATTGGAACACTATATCAGTGAGCTGCACCCTTGTCCTCTTTTGGAGATTTTCGCGTGATTTTGATCACGTTTTGAACGTTTACCAATCCGGCGACAGAAGCAACAGCGCTGGCTAATGATGTAAGCTAATCAGCGTCTGCGCGCGGTCGGGAGCTCGGCTCATGGAAACGGAAACACCCGCGTCCCCAGACTCGTTCTATGCCAGTATGCGCCGTCGTTTAGGCAAAGTATTTGTCACCCACTTTCATTTAGACCCGCGACCAAACACGGGTGCGAGAACTGGACAAATGAACTTTTATGTTACAGTTCAATTTCAGGGTGCAAAGACTGACAATACTCTAAATTCACTATCAATAATATATTAAATCATTTAATATAGATTTGGTATTGTTTTGAATACGCTTAATAGATATTCTCTATAATATTGCTTTAAATGCATGTTTTGTACGTACAGGACATGTTTATGTGTGTTGTGAACTCTGTGCCCCCTTAAAAAAAGTGGGTGCATGACGCCCCTGCGTATATCCGTGTATTTTGTGCATTCTGTTAGTGTAGCGATGTGGCCGATAGTGGCCTCTAAGGGCCCAGTTAAGGAATTTAACTGAGGGGCTTCCTGGGTCACGGCTGGTGGGCTCTCCCTGTTCTCCGTGGACGTTTGCTCGGTGGCTTTTGGTCGGGGTCACTGAGTGCAGCTATGACACGTCAGAGGAGATCTGGTCCTCCTGGCTGAGTCTGGTTTCTCCTGAGGTTTTTTTTCTTCATTTATTCATCATTGGAGTTTGGGTTCCTCAAAACAGCAGGGCAGTGTTGGTTTGCTCACCGGGAGACTGCATTTACTCATTTATTAGATTGATCTTGCTTGGTCTATAAACACCATGCACTGTGCTGTGTTTTACCTTTCTGTGTTTTTCTGTTTTTCTTATTTGCTCCTGTAAAACTGCTTTGGAACAATGCACATTGTGAAAAGCACTATATAAAGAAATTGAATTGAATTGAATCTAACATTTACTTTAGTCTAGAACTAGTCTTAAACCCTGTATGAGGAACCACCCCTAGAAATCTGAGTATGTAAACTCACAAAATGAGAGATTTCAGCCAAAACAGAACAGCTTGTCTGTATTAAGATAAAAAAAAACATACAGGTCCAGAATATCCATGTGCAATACAAAAAGAAAGCTTATCTCTTTATTTTATTTATGTAAAAAAATGTAATATCTAAAACGGACATATTTAGGCATGTCAAACATATCTTCTTGGTAAACACAGATTAAAAGCGGAGCATCGCTGTACATTGTGTAATCGGAGAGGAAGTGCAGATCACAGTCACTGCTGGTTAAAGAGATGCTAAAGATGACTAGTGCTGTGACCTTCTATTGTAAATCACATGTTGTGTCTGAATGACCTGTGCTTTGCCAGAAGCATTTAAGAGGGTGTGATGTAAACACTGAAGCCTGGCAGTGAATCTGCTGTGAGCAGAAAACAGGCTGTTCTCTGGAGATAAAGAGGCCAGCAGACATTCACGTGAACAGGAAAGGGTTGCTGAAGGGTCGCACGTAGTTCAGTGCCGTTGGGTGGTAGAGCAGACACCAGTACCTCCCTAAAAGGTCTCCAGAGATTTATCGATGTTACAGGATATCCTGGAATTTCAGAATGTCAGGGACAGAAATGCAGAGCACATCACCATTCAACTAAACATCATGGAACATATTATTGGTGTGTTTATGATTTGTTTTCAGCTTTTTGTGGAATCATTGTGGTTTATATTATTTTATTATAAATCTGGATCTGTATTAAAGAACATCCCTGAATGTTATCTGTCTGAGCAACCGTGAGATTTCAGTACGAATTCCATTTGCAACATTGAACAGATCTTAACTCAGGACTTAAGATAAGCAGTTGTATATTGAGGAAAGCATGTTGCAAAGCCATAAGCATATAAAATATGATGAAAAACTTTGACGTAAGATCATAAATCGTATTGCCTTTGAATCTTCAAGGAACGTTTTGACATTTTTACTTGTGAATGCTTTAGCATAGAGCAAGAGTACTTTCAGCATCCGGATACCGAGGACCAACACAGAGAGAGTTTATTCTCTCAGGCAATCCGGCTACTGAATGAAGACATTTGAACACGCGTGCACAAAACACTGTGCACTACTCAGACGAACACTACTACGTGCTTAGCAGCACCCTAGCAACCAACCAGAAAACTAGCCTAAAACCACATACAGTATGTTGATGAGATAATATTGAATTGAAAATGTATTTTAAAGCAGTAATAACCACATATAATAGTATATAATAATGTACAGTATAAGTATATTATGATCCATAATGGTTGTAGGAATTGCATTTTTAAAAGGGTGTGAGATTTGATGGAAAGTGAGTTAAGTAACCATCACATTTGTGATTCAAACATTATGTATAGTGTAAAATTTTATACTGTAAAAAACTTGCACTTGTCCTTTATGTGCATATATTTGATAAAGTATACTGTAATTTTGATATTGTATATGGACCTTTATGCATAAGGTACATTTCAGTGTTATACATACCTTATGATAAAGCTATTTACTTTATATATACTCTCTCTCTCTCTCTCTCTCTCTCTCTCTCTCTCTCTACAGTATATTTACATATATTCATACAGTATACATACTTACACGAACATTTCATAAATGTATGCATTTAATATATAAAGCGTATATCATCCATATGTTGTAGAATGCTTTATATATATCGTGATATCGTGTGCAGACAGCAGCTGGCAGTGTGGGCAGTGAGGACAGCAAGCCGCATGCACGGCACCTGCGCGCTCGCATCATCAGGAGCGCGCTCGCGGAGCGCCACCGCCTTCACGCGCCGCAGCATCAGGACCATCAAGGACAGCAATGAACGCATCCACGCGTTAATCTCGCGCTATTCCAGACACCAGCTATGAATCATGCATGTGATATTAGTCTCGAGTGTGCTGTGCGTCTTCGCGTCCTGCGTCGAGCCGTCAGCCGGTGAGTACTTAACCTTCACACCATCACTTTCTAGCCAACTTAAACAGTCTTCCACTGCATACCGTGGTTTTCGTAACGAGTTTTAGAGCGGAATGTAATGTGCGTTGGTCGGTGTCCCGTTCGGGGTGTCTTGATTGAGTTGAGTGTTACTGCAAGGACATCGAGTGTGCGTGCATGCGCTGCGCAGGGCGCAAAGTGTCCTGACACACACACACACACACACGCACACGCACACACCGCACTGTGCTGAAGTCTCGTCTTCACATGTGCATGAAAATATAGATCAAATTTTATATCGACTTAGCTGTACGTGTTAAAGTGCATCTGACTTGTTGGTTTTGTTGTAAAAAGGAGAGCTTTGATCAAGAAAAGCCCACAGGAACATCACACATATTATTTCTTCAGTCCTTGAGTACTTTTGCTTAAATCTCCTTAAAAGATGTGTTTCCTTCAGAGTTTACAAAAGAGAGCTCATCCGTAACAATGTCCCGGGCCTTGTGATGAGGCGGGTCCTCGTTACACAGACATTAGGCCTGGGGAAGACGGGAACGCACCCATCTAAATATTTTCCCAGGCCTGTGAATGTAATTGACAACCTCAGAGAGTTTGTTTTATAATAGCATCATCCAGAAGATGATAAATGAGTACCAGGGCCTTTTGGAAACATTATATTGTTATTAATCTGAATGGATTGTTTTTCATTTCTGCGAGGTTGAGTATGAGATTAGACGATGTTACCGTCATTGTGTGTGTGTGCGCTGTCAGTATTGGAGAGCGAGCAGCAGGATGATACCGCCGCACAGCAGACGCACAATGGCAGCGGACTGCAAGAGCAAACGCTCACTTACCCCTCACGCCTCATCTACTACCTGAAGGAAGCTTCGGAGAGCACCTTCCATGACCTGAACACCCGTGCCAAGAGCCCTGACCCAAACGGACAGGTGAGCTCAACGCGTGTTACAGTACATCATGTGCTCTTTCATGATATTGTGTGCTAACAGTTGTAAACACCAGAAGAACTCAAAATAAGCGTACACTTTTCTCTCACAGGAGGTCCACCTCGCTCAGGCTTCATTTCAACTTCAGGCCTTTGGGACGCAATTCATTTTGGACCTGACATTAAACAAGTGAGTATTTCTGAGTTATTGTTTCGTAGCCTCACTGCAGTGCTCCGGTCAGGCCTCATTTACCCATTCACTGATGTCATGAAGTCAGCATGTTTCTCTTCACTATTGATGTGCTGTGTGTCTGTGAACGATCGCATGCACTTATAGGAACACAGGTTCACTCTTTAGTGTTACTGAAGGGTTAGTGCCGGGATTTCTGTTCAGCCTCGTGGATTTGCGCTGGAAATGAGTCCTTCTTCATTTTTAAAAAAAATAACAAGTGCGTGACTGAAAGGTTATTTTGTTCAGGACTACACCCTTTAGTCCCATTACAGAATTACACACCAGTCACAGGCAAACATTCACATGAGCCAAATGTGTGTGTGTGTGTCACGTATACAGATCTCTGGTTATTATTTGAACACATTCAGTCTAGAGAACACACGGTGCTTGCCAAGGCTCACTCTCAAGTTACCCAGAAATTCAACTTTGGTCCGTAACGCGTCCTACGTTCTCCAGCCATGAATGATATAGTTTAATCCCGCTGCTTGTTGAAAAGTGGTTTAGGTTTTTGTCTGACAGATGATGAAATCTTGCGGACACTAAAAGCGCGACACGAGTCTCAGCTATAGGCCAGAATTGAATGGAGACTGTTGACTGGGCATAGAAATGCTGTAGTGCAGTGGTTCTCAAACTTTTCAGATCGAGTGCCACCTTTAATAAAACGAGTTGTTCCAAGTACCACCTAATGACCGCCATAGAAAATCAATTAATAGCAGAGCTGTGAATCGCTATCGTCACACCTCGTCCTCCACTCCTAATGTATTATTAATAATACAAACACTTTTTTTGTATTTACCAGCTGTTTTCAAACTAAAGAACATGTTTCTCAAGTGAGTCAGCAGTAATAGTGGACACAAAACACAGGGCTCTGGAAATGACTATTACAGTAAGGGGGATTTATTAACTTTGTGGGGACTTGCAGAAAGCCTACAAACTTATATTAAAGACAAAACATGTGTCAATAATATTCAACACAGAAGATAAATAAATATATGTAGACATCAAGAGAACAGCGGTATATAACAAACAGAGACTCACACTTTACTGCAGCGTCTCTGGTCAAAACTAAATCACAACGCGCGCTTCATTGATTTAACCTGGAGTAGATGCAGACGCGTGTTGAATTGGCACTTTACAGCAATAACAACAGCTTTAAACAGAGGTTCAAGTGCAGAAATACACAAGTAATTTAATTTACACGCAGCTCATCGGAAGAGAGAGAGAGTGAGATCACAAGCGTCTGTCTGCTCCCGCTCTGTGTTTGAGCTGCCCGATCCACCACTGATCAATAAACAATCATTCATACAACTGTAGTACAATTGCACATAGGCTGAGATGTATTCCGTATTTATCGATGTATTAAACATTTGAAATTCTATTTAAGAGTTTTCAATGTCTTGTGGTGTCACGTACCACCGGGGGTCTCTTTAAGTACCACCAGCGGTACGCGTACCACAGTTTGAGAACCACTGCTGTAGTGGATCTGAGTTTGAGACATTAGACTCTTTCACACAGTTACCGTAAAATCACTCGGATGACTTTTCCGCTAAATACACAAACATTCTGTTGAAACAAGTAAAAGCGTTCTCTCTTTTTAGCATAAGATATAATTGACACATCAGTGGTAAAATACAACTAAAGTCTGTGATGTCATTACGTATGTGTGCATGTGTAGTCTGTGTGTTGAAGATCTTTTCATTGGGTGACAAACGTCTACATTCATGCAGTTGCTTTTCGAGGCAGCAACATGACTGTAGATGACTTCACACTGAACTGTTTCTCCGACTTCTGTAAATAACGCATCATCTGCATCTGAATGTCAGGATTGGCCCGAATCAAAGTGCTTACATCATTGTGTTCTGACCTCACTCTGGTAATCTTGGTGATCATATTGGTTTTGTCTTGATAACTTCGCATACTGGAAAAGGAGCCGAACAGTTTCACAGCCGTATGAAAAGGCTGGTGTTATTTTCAAACCTGCACGGCTGAGTCAAATATGGAGCGTTGGGTTAGAAAGATGGGCTTTTGGTACCCAACTATGGGTTAAAAACCAAGCATTGTTTTAGAATGTGGTATTTTTTGTAAAGACTGTATGTGTGAAATGGACTATAAAACAGCACACCAACAAATACCCCCAAACTACACTTCAGTGGTTGTTATGCAAACATATTTCTTTTGGATGTGTTAAAAGAGTTTGAGAGTGTTATTGCTGTGAATAGGGAGTGGTGTCTGCATGTCAGACAGATGTGAAGTCTCTCTCTCTGTGTATGTGTGCTGTAAGCATGTGTGTGTGTGTGTGTGTGTGTGTGTGTGTGTGTGTGTGTGTGTGTGTGTGTGTGTGTGTGTGTGTGTGTGTGTGTGTGTGTGTGTGTGTGTGTGTGTGTGTGTGTGTGTGTGCGTGTGTGGAGTTTGTGGCTGTACTCTGGTCGGTGTTGTGCGACAGTCTCGATCTAAATATAGCCGTCACCCTGCAGCGTGTGGTGAGTGAGTGTAGTTCTGCCTCTGCACCTGTACAGCATCTCTCATCCCCGCATCACCCGGATGCCCTCTCCTCTTCACTCAGATGCACAGCCACATCATCTGATCTCATCCACATCAACTGATGTAATGCACAATTCTTCAGTGCACGTCTTTCCAAAGGCTCAAAATATTTGTCTTAATGTAATTCCGCCTCTGAAACATCATAGCTTTTGGCTAACGTCACTCAGGCCACAGGAACAGAGAAGTCATGTCATCTAACAGCCTAAACAAATGAAGAGATCGCTCCAGTTTTGCCTTTAATCATCATTTCTGCATGTTGTGTCGATTTCAGTCCAGCGTCTGTTGAATTTCAGCAGAAACAAACCTCAGGAATGACAAAGTCATCCAACTGCAATGTTCAAATATGCACGAAAGTTGTGAAAAAAACTGACATTATATATAAATTTTGCCCTGAGTGTGTTTAAACTTTAATATGAACTTTCTTTGTAGGATTCAAGATCTGTAAACTGTCATGATTCTGCCTCTTTTGGTCATGTTTTTCTTAGTCTTGTGGCAGTATGACAGACCCACGTGTTTAGTGTAGAGAGAGACATGGCATTGTTTGTTTTGACATGCCATGCGCTCTCTCCTGTCTCGTCTTGACCCCGCCCCCTCGTTTCCTTGTTTAGCTTGCCCTCATTGTTTGATTGCCCTCACCTGCCCCGTGTAATCTCCCTGTTAGTTTCCCATTAGTGTTTCATTCCCTTCACCTGCCCAGTGTTATTGCCCCTCATTAGTCTTCCCATTTAAGGCCCTGTGTTCTCTGTCCCGTGCGTTGCGTTTCTCATGTATTGTTCTATTGTAAAGTCGTCCATAGTCCCCATCCTCGCACCTTGTTCCTGTCTTGCCTTGCCATTGTGGACTTTATTCCTGTGTAATTTTGCACTTGTTTTGTTTTGCCCCTTGTGGTGTGTTTTATATTTAAAACTTGTTCTTGTTTGCCCCATTGAGGGTTTATTGTTTAAATTAAAGTATTTTTGTTTCACTTGGCTGTCTGCGCTTGGGTTCTGTCTGAGGTTCATGACACAAACATTGCATCTTTTTCATTACTTTGACCATTTTGTCATGTTTCAATTTTTTGCTAATAAATGCAAATAAAAACATGATTTTATTAGGAATTTTGCAGAAATGTTGTTCGTAGTTTACAGAATAAAAAAAATGAAGTGGTCTCTTAATTTTTATCTGTAGATATTGTTTTCGGCAAATGTTATAATGCAGCCTTACAAAGCCTATAGCCAGGATTAGGTGCATCTACTTTTCATCTCTCATTTTCCTCAGATTTGAGAGATTCAGACAAGTTATAGGATGATAGGAGAAATTATGGTTAGGGGTTGGGTTTTTCTACAGACATGTTGTTCCAAAAAAAAAAAGTTGACCCAAGATACTTGGCAAAAACAAGTGAAGTGAAGATGACAGGAGCTGGAGGCGAGTTTAGTGCTTCAGAAAAAGATTTTCGTAGTGTAAATGTTTTGTTGACTATTCAGTGGGATGTTAACTTAAAAAATGTGTGATGAATGTAATCAAACGCTGATGTTGGACTTCCTTTTCCTGACTCTCGTTTCCTCTGCAGAATACAACAGCAATGGAAAACCATTAGAAGTTTATGATGGATTATTAGGGAAAAGGTTCCTCTGAGCCAGTCTGACAAAATTGTTAAATGAAGGTCCAACACTCGTGTGCACAAAATCATGCAGCCACACACGCACAAACACACACTGGCTGACACCACACCTCCATTAATGCTAAAAATATTCAGATGTAAATCTTGAGGCGTGCTGCAGCTCTGTTTGCTCTGTGTGTTTGCCTCATTTACACGATCTCACAGGAATACACCAAGCGCTCTCTGTTGAAGTGAACAGTCAGTGAAGAATCAGACAGCTCAGTGTGTGCGTGTGTGTGTGCGTGTGTGCGCGCGCGCGTGTGTGTGCGTGCGTGCGTGTGCGTGTGTGCGTGCGTGCGTGCGTGCGTGCGTGCGTGCGTGCGTGCGTGCGTGTGTGTGTGTGTGTGTGTGTGTGTGTGTGTGCGTGCGTGTGCGTGTGTGCGTGCGTGCGTGCGTGTGTGTGTGTGTGCGCTGAGGTCTGTGATGATTAAAGGACACTGAAGGTGACTCAGTAGCCCCTCCTAAAAACTCATACTGTACATAAACTCACACGTAGACATTTTAGACAAACACTCAAACAGATCTCACTCTAATAATGTATGTATCGACACCAAACCAAAGTTTAATTGCTGGCAAGTAATTTCTCTGCATTTGCATATATTTGTTTACAAATTTTAGCTAAATTTGCTTTGGGTTCAGATTTGACTTTAGGCATGAAATGGTAACCATCCCATTAGTAAATACTGGGTAGGGCAAAATAATATGAACAGCCATAGGGTTGAATCATATTAATGTAAGGCTACTGTGAAGAAACAGTAGAAGTCAATGTTGTTACGGTTAGGGCTGTCACTGTCATATCAGATTTTCAGTTCCTGGTTATCGTGACCGAAATAATTCCGGATATTACCGGAAAAATAATTCAGTATAGGTTTTTTTCTTTCTTTTTGAAAATGAACAAATAATGCTATTATTCAAATTCATCTTTAATTTAGTTTATTTCATGTTGGCGGTGTTTGAGAAGAGTGAGAAATAGATTCCCTGCTCCAGCCTCTCTGATGTGCTGAATGACACAACATTACACCGGAGACTATTTTAAAGTTTTATAATTGTTGTTATTAATTATTTAATATGAAATATTAAATCAAACAGCTCATGTAATACTTTGTCAGTGAACATTTAAAGCATCTCCTTTCACCACAAGACAATACATTTCATATAACTGGTCTCACTTTTTAAAGTGTCATCATTGCTGTTGTGTGTATTTGTTTCAGTTATGAAGTTTGTACATGTTTGCAGCTGAAATGAGTCACTATACAACAGAGATGCTGAAAATATGCAGAGAAACATGTTCGGCACACGTGCGGCTGTGACATTTGGCCTGAATGATTGAGTCCAGGCCGTTCAGATTGGATTCAGAAACTTTCCTTTCGAAGTAAATCCTCTTCTGTTGCCATCTGGCGTAGAAAGCAGTCCATCAGTGTTAACGCGAGCCAAACTCTCCTGACGTCCAGAAGCAACAGATGAGCGAGAGTTCATGTTCATGTTTATGTTGTGTGTCTTTGTGTATTTCAGTGACCTGCTGTCATCAGATTATGTGGAGATTTATTATGAGGGAGGGAAGGCCGTCCAATGGAAGGTATGAATGATGCAGTTATTATTCACCACATCATTTTACTCTTCACTGTGTTTTTCACTTCAGTCTTACAGTCTTGCTTGTATATAGCAAACAAAAGCTTTGAATAACTGAATATGTACCTCAAATGTGTATATAGCAACAATTTAAATATGTAAATGAGTTCATAACTTGCTTTTTCTCAAAATCAAAAATTCAAGCTTTTTAAAAAGTCGTGAAGCTGTTGTAATGTTGTATACATTGGGACGACATCATGAATGTGTGGTTACTGCCTGTCACACTTCCAGAAACACCAAAGATTGATTAATAAGCCTAAATTGGAGCATCATTTCAACCCCGTCTCAATAAACTAGATTAATTCATAAGATAATGACTATATTCATTCACACAGTCTGCCTTGTAATACAAACTTTATAGAATGAGATTATTAAATATTAATAAACCATTAGCATGCATACATTCGTTTTGTGTCAACCCTGTTACATTTAATGTTTAGGGTTGAACATCATTGTAAACATGACTATAGCAAATAATATCATATTCACACTATATCTTTGCACTTTAAAGAGTTACAGTGTAGTTATCCGACCAAAACAATTAAGTGAAAAAAAGTGATTTTTAAAGGTTAGAATTAATTAATTGAGGTAACAATTGCATGTTAAATGTGTGTGCTGTACACCTCAGGGGTCACATGTTTGAACTGTCCTTATAAACCCTCAACACATGATTGACAGCGAGATCAGAGGATTCAGCAACATGACACAATGATAATGAGAGACAGGGCGAGAAAGAGAGAGAGAGAGAGAGAGAGAGAGAGAGAGAGAGAGAGAGACGGGGGGGGGCTGAAGAAAAGTGTTAGATCAGGAAAAGATCCGGTGGCATCATTGCTGAATCAGCGCAGTTCTGTACACCTGCACATCAGAGATCACATGACCAGCAGACGGTACTCTGCAGTAGAGAGAGAAACCGAGCATCCCTCCATCACTTTCATACAGTGTACAAAACAACACAGACACTCAACATTCAAGATTCAAAGATGCTTTATTGGCATGATAAAACACGTTTTTACATTGCCAAAGCACAGAAAAATTCAATATAAACATGCACAAATACAGATTAAGATAAAAATCAAATAAAAGTATAAAGTATCTATATATACATCTCAATGTAAAGAGAAAAAGAGAAAAGTATTGATGACAGTTCTCAGTGAGGGTGACAGGATCAGTGTGTGTTGTGTTGTGTTGTGTTGTGTTGTGTTGTGTTGTGTTGTGTTGTGTTGTGTTGTGCTGGTTGTTCTTTGGTCGTGGCAGGACTTGACATATCTTGCAGCAGGTTTGAGCTTCTTGAGTTTTCTCCCAGTAGGTATGAAATCTTGTCCTTTTGTTGACTCTCATACACTCATACTGTAGACATAGACATAATGACTGGAGAGACTTTACGTTCTGTCCCTTAATCCTAAACCAAACCCTGACAGAAAAACATCATTTACTTTGATTGATAAGCTGTTTTCATCAAGGAGTGACTCTCATGTGTCAGAAGTAAAACCTATAGGAATGACCTGTTCTATTAGAGGAAATATGTGTATGTATGAGTAATTACATAATGTCAAAAAATAATCTCTGCTACGGTGCTCTCTGTTTGAATAGTCATATGTTGTGCTGTCTGTGACTCAATGTGTTCCCGGGCTTCGGTCGACAAGCTTCATTCAATGACAGTGAGTTGATCCAGCTGGCAGTGACATTTCAGACAAAGTGCACAAAGCCACCTAACGGGAGAATGAGTTTGTTGTTGTTATTGTGAGTGATCAAAAACAGACGTCATGTGTTCCGTTGAAACGAAACGAAGCGGTTTACTAACAAAGCAAAGGAGAAAGAGCCGAACACACGCTGACACGGTCATGACCCTTGCTTCAACCCTCGCTTTCTCTTTGATGTTAGGAGGAATTATACGGTTGAGTTTTCAGCGTACTGTACCACCTCCATCTGTCCACCCTTACCTTCTTTCAACAGGAGACCTGATTTCTTTTGTAGTCTCTTTCCACATGTTGGCACAGGACCTCCATACAGTGTTGACGTGTGTGTGTGCGTGTGTGTGCGTGTGTGTGTGTGTGTGTGTTGTCAGGGTGGAGAGCACTGTTATTATCACGGCCAGATCAGAGGCAACGAGGAATCTACTGTGGCTTTATCCACCTGTAATGGTCTTCAGTAAGTACTGACTCATTCCTCTCGCTTCGATAACATTTTTCCACTACACACTGACTGTCACGGTTTTAATTGTACGCTGCTCTGGATAAAAGCGTGAATTAAATGAATGAATGTAATGTTTGTTTTTCTCTGGTATGCAGTGGCGTGTTTGATGATGGAATCCATATGTACACAATTGAGCCGCTTAAACAGACTCACTCTATCGTAAGTCGCACAACACACACTTTGAGCAGCTTCACACACACTGCAGCACTACCCACACTGAAAAGAGACGACATCACTTCCTCTGCACTGAAACTATAAGCAATTTAACGGCAATTCCAGCGTTATGGATGTGACATTTTGCGTTATGGACGTGACATAAAAATGCTCAGAGAATGAATTTGTTGCGATTATATTGAACCATCTGTTTATATTTTACTGAACCCTTGTTGATAGAGTCTAAACATCAAAAAGTGTCACTCTATGAAAAAAATGTATATTTAAAAAAAGGGAAATAAACATGCGTTATGGATGTGACAAAAAAAGGACGCGGTTTTTGGGAGACGATAAACTTTGTAGGATTTCTATAAAATAAAATGCACAATCCTGATGCAATAATACCCAATGAATGGAGAAGGGATGCCTCTTTATAGAACATAAAATAGTTACTTTATATTCATTTTCATGTGTCCATTTATGAGGAATATGTAGCGTTATGGATGTGACAATCCTGAAAATGGCACTTACCTGACTATGAAAAATCATGCACTAAAAATAAAACAAATGCTTTACAAATTTAAGAAATTCAATGGGTATTTGAACCACCAAATGTTAAAATCTGTGCTGTTACCTAATAAACGCTAGTTTAATTATTTTTCGTGGTAAGGTTGACATTTTTTTCGCAGAATTGCCCTTAATGAACTCCATACACACCTGCACCACACACACACACACACCAAACACAACCACGCACACACACCAAACACACACACACACACAACACGGCACCACAACACACAACACACAACACACCACACACACACAACGCCACCACACACACACCACACACACAACACACCACACAACACACGCACAACACACACACGCACAAACAAACACGCCACCACACAACACACAGCACAGCAACACACACACAACACACAAAACACGCCACACGCCACCGCACAAGAACACACGCCAACAACAGCACACAACACGCACACACGCCACCACACGGCACGCACAGCACCACACGCACACACCAACCACACACGCGCGCACGCGACACAGCACAAGAACACAACACCGCACACCGCAACAACCCACCCAACACAACCACCGCACCAGCACCATCACCCGCACCACAGCAACCACGCACACACACACACACACACACACACACACACACACGCACACACGCACACACACACACGCACATGCACACACACACACTCTAGCAAATACACACTAACAAACACTACATAACCTTCTAGTAAGTTAGTTACTTACTTATAACCTTCTGACCCATTTAAAACTAGAAAACAGAGATGAGATGTCTTTAAACATATGTGACCTGGACAACAATTATTATGTCGTATGTGTCAATTTTTCTAAATTGAGATGTCTACACCATCTGAAAGGTGAATAAATATGCTTTCTATTGATGCATGGTTTGTTAGGATAGGACAGTATTTGACCGAGATAAACTCTGAAATCTGAGGGTGCAAAAAATAAAAAAACGGAGAAAATCTCCTTTAAAGTTGTCCAAATGAAGTCCTTAGCATAGCATATTACTCACAAAAATAAAGTTTCGATACATTTATGGTAGGATATTCACAAAATATATTCATGGAACATGATCTTTACTTAATATCCTAATGATTTTTAGCAGAAAAGAAAATCATTTTGACCCATACAATGTTTTCTCGTGCTGTTTACTTAAGATCCAGGGTCACATATTTTCTATCTATGGCGGTTTTACTATTTAATATTTCACCTTGTTTTTTGAATGTTTGTCTTTTTATTTGTTATTTTTATGTAAAGTGCCTTTCATTTATTTTTATTATTTCAGTTATTTTCCCACGAAATCAGTGAGATTAAATGGAGAGCAAATGGAAACTTTTGCTTGAGTCTCTGTGTCAGATAATTCTCCTGAGAAAAATGTAGTCTGTGAGATCACAAACTGCGCTCATATTTGTCTCGTCCGCAATCAAAAGTCAATATTATTGAAGATCTTAATATGAACTCAAACATTTCTCATCAAATTGACTCAAATCCAGATTATTTGACCTCTACAATCAACATTCATTTTACCCCTCGATACTCTTCATGTGTTCCTTCTGAGCAATTCTATCATTTAAGAAACTCATTCAAAACACTTTAGGCGGTTTAAAGCAGCACATTATGTGAACTATGCTGTATCATACTCACTTCAAGGACTTTTATTGCTTGAATTTGCTGACTCATTCTGAGTTTTTTGTCTTTTGTGGTTAGGAGGGAATGGCCAGACCACACGTCTTACACAGGACACCCGTCCCACAACAGAGCCCAGCTACAGGAGAGGACGGTAAACACTCTTACAGTCAAAGTAGGGTTTAAATGTTTATTTATTTTTCAATATTCACATTTTGTATGAATTAAAAGTCCTAATGTGAGTCTGTTGTATGCTTGACTATGGGAATGCATCACGAAGCATGTTTCTCAAAGCGTCGTCTGCTTTGAGTTTGGAAAAGCGTGTCCTTTACGATGATAATTCTTGGCATTTGCCACGCATGCCTTTCTCGTAAATACTGATCCACTGACATCATCCGTACAGCAGTGGAACAGAATGTTCATTTTTCATCATGTTCCTGACCTTGTTTTGAGCGAGAGAGAAAACAAACAAAAAACAAGATGTGTCAGACAGTTGTTGAAAGATTGTAGTTCTGTTTTAAGAACACTTCATTCCTGAAAAACACAGCAAATGTAGGAAACAAACAGCGAATGTTAGCGCGCGCGCGTGTGTGTGTGGGTGTGTGCAGGCGCGGGGGACGAGTCGTCACATCCAGAGGATTTGTCCTGGCTCCGGCGGAGGAAAAAGCGAGCTGTGAGTTCGAATGAGATGCAGCTGATGTCGGTGACGGCCCACTGGGAACTAACTCCATCCAGGCCATCCCATAATATCAAAACAGATTGAACCACATTCAGCTGCATCTCCAATCTCCACCAATAATATTACACAAAACACGGAATGAAAGTTGATCTGTGCATGTTTTTAGAGCTCATTTTGAGCACGTGTGTGTTTCACTGCTAAAGAAGAGTTCCTCAAGCAAAAATGAGCCAAAAATGTCACTGAACTTCAAACTTTAAGGGTGCGAGACGCTGTCGTTTGAAAGGCCATGAATATAATTTAAGCAATTCAATTCATAATTGTAAATATGTGAGGTCTAACATGTATTTGAATCCTCATTCTGCTGTGATTTCTGTTTCTCTCACAGATTCCCAGGAACGTGTTTGAGGAAATGAAGTATATAGAACTGATGATCATCATTGACCACAACATGGTGTGTGTGCGTGTGTGTGTGTGTGTGTGTGTGTGTGTGTGTGTGTGCGTGTGCGTGTGTGTGTGTGTGTGTGTGTGTGTGCGTGTGTGTGCGTGTGTGTGTGTGTGTGCGCGTGTGTGTAATATGTGAACTGTGGTATATGTCAGGGTTTTTCAAACTTTTCATGCCAAGGACCCCCAAATATGATGAAGCTTTTGCAAAGGACCTCCTTTCTAAAATACATAACCTTTTTTTTGTATAAAGATTTATATAAACATAATATAAATACATTTTTTGGTTTCAATAAACATTATAACTGTTAGCCAAACAGTAAGTGTGATATTATAAAAACAACTGTAGAAATGAAACTGTAATAATCTTCAGTAGAATTTTACAACTTTTTTTCTGGGGACCCCTTAGAACATCCTTGAGGCCCGGGGTCTCCGGACTCAGTTTGAAAGCCACTGGTATGTGTCATGAGTCTACTTGAGAGCCTTGCTCTTCTTAAGTGTGTTATCCATGTGTATGACCTCACAGAATGTGATTTATCCACGTACAGTAAGACATGATTCAGAATCAATATGCAGTCCTGATCCTGGAGCTATCTGTCTGTCAATCACGGCTCTTTAAGTGTGTGTTAGATTTAAGGCCTGGAACCTCATTACCACCGAAGCTGTCTGATTTTAGGGTCTGGTTACATTTGTCTTACATTTAAGACCTCACGTCCATGTTTAATAGGAATGTTGACACCACGTAAACAAGGCATGTTGATCTAGGGCAGGGCTTCTCAACCTTTTGGACTCCAAGGGCCCCCACTGGATTCAACAATATTCTATGGCCCCTCCCACAAACCCCCCCCTCAAAATGTCTACCCAATAAAATATTTTAGTGCTCAACAGTAACTAGAAAAAACTTGATATATGATAAAATGTCCAAATAATAAGAAATATATATTTTGTAGCTTTTTTATGTATTTCAATGCACATGCACAAAATATTAGTCATCTTGAGGCCCCCTTGGAAGTCAGCTGGGGCCCCCCTAAGAATATCTGAAGACTCCCTGGAGATAAATCTGTGCCCCATTACTCCCATATATTATATCAAATGAAAGTTCTGTCATGAATTACTCGTCCTCAAGTTGTTCCAACTGTACAAACGGAGAGACATCATTGACTACCATAGTAGGAGAAATTATAACGGAAGTCAAAGACGTTTTTTCCCTGCTAAGTTTCTTCCATCTTCTTTTGTGTTAAACAGAACTAAAAATGTATGGTAGTCAGTGGTGCTCCAGAATTCTCAGTTGCTGACGTTCATCCAAATATCTTTGTGTTCATGAGAACAAACAACTGTATAGAGGTTTGGAACAACTCCAGGGTGAGTAATTCATGACAGAAGTTTGATTTTTGGGTGGAGTGTCCCTTTAAGTGTCCCAAAATAAATGTGATGACTCACTGTACAGTGTGAGTAAATGTTGATATAACTATATTCATATTATTTCACAGTTTAAGAGACAGAAGACCAAGCAGCACACACGGAATTACGCCAAGTCTGTGGTCAACCTGGTGGACGCTGTGAGTTAAAATCACTCGTTTGGTCAGTGTCGTGATTTTTAGCAGAAATGATCAAGTCAATGTCAAGTTATCCACATGTGATAGCTGTGTGTGTATAGAAATCTAAGATGTTATTTATGTTTTTCCATCAATCATATTATTATTCAACCTTTATGTTTGGGTTTGCAGATATAAAGTATTAAAAATGCTTGTCTCTGTTTAATATGTCAAAACTGATATACAGTAAACACATTGCATATCATAACGTTGTTGCGTTTGCCTTATTCTTCGCCATATGTGTTTGCCAGCCTAAACCTTCTGGCATCTCTTTCTGTGGTTTATTTCCTCTCGTCTTGCTGTGTCCGACGTCAGATTTTTAAGGAGCACCTGAACACGCGTGTGGTCCTGGTGGCGGTTGAGATCTGGACCGACAGAGATCACATTCCCATCAGTGTCATTCCATTCGACATGCTGCGGGACTTTTCCAAATACAGACAGCAACACATCCGACAGCACGCTGATGCCGTTCATCTCTTCTCGTGAGTTCATTCTCTCGCTGGGTTTATATACAGTAGTACACACTCACGTCGTGCGTATATGAAGACTGTGGTTGTGTCCCCGTGCGCAGCAATGTGACATTTCACTATGCACGGAGCAGCGCGGCGTACTTCGGAGGAATGTGTTCTGTGAGTCATGGGGTTGGAGTGAATGAGGTAAGAGTCACATTTTAATACTGCGCAGGGCTCTCAATTCATTATAAAACAGATTTCACAAGATTTCGCATTCCTTTAAGACTCTGCTTCATGTTATCACGATTGCATCACACATTCTCAGCACACTAATGCTAGGAATCATCCGCCCCATCACTTCCCAAAAGGGTTCTTGGATTCAGATCCGTAACTGGCAACGCCATTGACAAACAATGAAGTCATTGTCTTGTTCATGAAATGCTTGAAAGTTGCTATGATGGGATGCCGTCCAATAGGGTACGATGCGATGATTGTTTGTTTGGCATCAAAGAGCTGTAAGTGTGTTAAAACATGAACATCTGTGCAGTACGGCTCGACGTGGACCATGGCGCTCCTGCTGTCCCAGAGTTTAGCTCAGAGTCTCGGCATTCAGTGGGACACAGCTTCAAAGAGAAGTACACACTCTCTTTCACTAGTTTACACACGTGACACATGTAGACTGTGTATTGATTGATGTGTGTGTCTCAGAGGAGTGCGGCTGTATAAACTCCTGGCTGGGCTGCATCATGGAAGACACTGGGTGAGATTTATTTCAAATAAAAAAACTCTATAAATGTCTTTTTGAATTTCCTGACTTCTTTATTCCCCAAACTTTGCATATTGTTCCCCGTTACCTGCAGATATGTATGTACTGTAGAGGTACATTATTGTTACAATTCGTTACGCTGTAAATCTGTTGAAGTATGCGGTACATTGCGGCTGTAATCTGAAGCGTTAGTACCTGGTTTTCATTATAGAATGTAAACGCTCTTCACTCTTTTGCTGGTGTGTAGGGTACAGCACCCGCGGGTCTTCTCAAAGTGCAGCATCTCTGATTTTAAAGAGTTTCTGTTGAAGGGAGGAGGATCCTGTCTCTTTAACAAGCCCAGCAAGGTCAGACATCTCCATCTTGATCGCAATATGTGCAGGCAGTCATTAAAACAAGAACGTGAGATATTTCATCAACATGCTGGTTATAAGAAAACACTTAAACATCCCGTATATATATTATTCATTTACCTTATGACACTCTTGTATAATATGTGAATGATTTAAATGTGATGCACATGTTTTTTTAAAAGGACTTTGAAACGATTTTTCTATAGCAACGTTCACAATTGTGATGTAAAGTTTGTGGTGAAGGTATTACAATAAGTTGAAGCAGAAATCAAACGCAACAGCTTAGCAAACAATGACAATAAGGGACTGTACTGTATGAATAGTTTTCAGAGTTTTATTTATTGAGACTGTTATATGTTTTCTGATGTACATTAGTGACAGTAGCTGAAAAATAATAGTTCCTATTAATATACACAGTATATACAGTATATGTATAATAGTTTGTGCGTATTTAAATATGATTACATCAGTGAACCCTAAACAGGCAAATCCACGCCGTGTGTTTAAGACAGCATAACAGTATTGCTTTTGTTTTGTCTGTGTGGTGAAAAGAATGAAATCTTTGATACGGTGATTTGTTTGATCTAGTTCTTTCAAAATGCCTGCAGTAGATACAGTAGAAAAACCTCAGCAGTGGTCACATGACATCAGAGAGCTCTGCCATTGGCTCACAGCTGGCTGGTAATCTCTGTGTGTGTCTGTCTGTGTCCCGCAGCTCTTTGAATCAACGGAGTGTGGAAACGGATATGTGGAGGTGGGAGAAGAGTGTGACTGTGGACCGAGTGATGTGAGTATAGAAATGAAGGTGTTCAGTGTTATTTCAGTACAGTCTGTTGAGCTCTTGTGTATGTATGTGTGTCACAGGATTGTGTAAGAGAGTGCTGTAAGAAGTGTTCGCTATCGAACGGAGCGCACTGCAGTGACGGACCCTGCTGTAATAACACGTGTCTGGTGAGGCGTGCACACACACACACACACACACACACACACACACACACACACACACACACACACACACACACACACACACACACACACACACACACACACGCATGTACACGCGCAGATGAACCTCTGGGCTCAGGACAAAACCAATGCTTCTTTTTATAGCCACTGTAGATGAATGTGTTAATTTGACAGCCTACTAACAGAGTAAACTACTGTCATTTGTGCACCTTCAAAGTCAATGTACATCATTTTTATTTGAAATAAGCCACACAACTGAATGAAACTCTTGTTCGTCTCTGTTTCTGGCTGTGTGTCAGTTCTATCCGCGGGGTTACACGTGTCGCTATGCAGTGAATGACTGTGACATTTCAGAGACGTGTTCTGGAGACTCCGGACAGGTCAGTGACATGTTGAAAAACACACACACAACACATTATCGTGACTTTATCATCTGTGTGTGTGTGTGTGTGTGTGTCTGCAGTGTCCTCCAAATCTACACAAACAGGACGGTTACTTCTGCTCTCTCAACGAGGTACACACAACTACACAAACAGCCACGTCACTACCCTTGACCAAACGGCAATACACGTCTGCCATTCAGCTTTCATAAATGGATTAAGACAGTGACCATTGCAGGCTCTGCGGTTAGCGATCAATGCCGGACCATGAAAGGCTTTTTGAAATGTCGGCATCCAGAAAGCAGGACAATATTACAGTAATACAGCATTCAACTGAACTGAACTGATGTTGAGATGAAGAGGGATTGTGTTGTGATTTCAGGGCCGCTGTTACGCTGGAGAATGCAAGATGAGAGACAGTCAGTGTAAATACGTGTGGGGTCCAAGTGAGTCATCACTTCCTGTCAACATCACCGGCCAATCAGCAGTCTCCTGTAACGTGCAGGCGGAGCAGATGTTGACGTGTATTTCCCTCTCTTCACGCAGTGGCCGCGAGCGCTGAGAAGTTCTGTTATGAA
Organism: Triplophysa rosa; assembly: GCF_024868665.1. Classification (NCBI taxonomy): domain Eukaryota; kingdom Metazoa; phylum Chordata; class Actinopteri; order Cypriniformes; family Nemacheilidae; genus Triplophysa; species Triplophysa rosa. The sequence continues at coordinate 27,145,459 of NC_079895.1, read as the reverse complement.
AAGCTGAACACAGAAGGCTCAGAGAAGGGCAACTGCGGTCAGGATGGAGAGAAATGGATCCAGTGCAGTAAGCAGTGAGTTCGTTCATGACAAATATATGCGTGTTGTTTGCCTGTGCACATCCACGATGTTGTCTTTTTGTGGTTTGAGAACATTCAGTTATTTTTATCAGAAAAAATTACAGCCATGCACTCAGACATAGCTGGATGTGTTACGGTAATGAGATTTCCAACAGAAAATGCAATAAAATACCACAATAATGTTAAATGTATGTTATGTTATGATCATTCAGCGCTGTTTCTCTCGTTACAGTGACGTGTTTTGTGGGTGTCTGTTGTGCACTAACACCGGCCGATTCCCTCGCATTGGAATCCTGAAAGGAGAGGTCACACCCACAAACTTTAATCATCAGGGCAGAGTGATCGACTGCAGGTGAAAATCACTTCCTTGATTACAATTCATGTCAATTCTTCCTTAAAAATGATGATTCAATTGTAAACCTCCACATCTAAACGTTACGGGCATATAGGAAATTCCACCGGTAATGATTATGTAGTGGTAGTGTTTGTGTAATGCAGCAATTCTACAGTAATCTCGTTACGTTCCTTTTAAACATCTTACTGTCACATGATTCTTATCCCTCCATCCTCTAAACACCCAGCGGTGGTCACGTGTTGCTGGATGATCAGACGGATCTCGGTTATGTAGAGGATGGGACTCCGTGCGGTCCGTCCATGATGTGTCTGGACAGAAAGTGTCTTCCCATTCAGTCTCTGAACCTGAGCTCCTGTCCCACTGGACCCAACGGACACGTCTGTTCCAGTTACGGGGTGAGCGCTGCTGTCAAACCCAAACCGACGAACAGCACTGAGTCTGAATATTGAGGGGTGCACTGTACCCTTTCGTGGTGGTCTCTGATATCTGCGGTGTCAGAGGAAAAAAGGTTCAGCGGTAATTCATGCGCGTGTCTTGAGCTTCAACTATATGAAGCATTTTTAAAGTGACCTCGTGTTTCTTCATGCATTGTCTTGGTGATTTTAAACAGGTGTGCAATAATGAGGCCTCATGTACATGTGACACAACATGGGCGGGGACCGACTGCAGTATACCCGACCCTCCAAAAGAACCTGAATCCAGCGAGGACGAGGGCCCGAAGGGTGTGTCATCTCACTCGTACACACACTCAAAAGCCAGTCTCTAAAACATTACTCCCGTACTGATATTTTAACCTCAAGATTTACTTGAAAACAGGTGAATGATCAGATGAAACTCTTGTCCATCCAGTGCATCATACATCTCGTGGGTTCTCAGTCATGATGGTAGAATGAAACAACCAAGTACCAAACTTGTGAAGGAAATCATTTCAGTGCAGTTAATGCATGTTGACACCAATGAGATTTGACTGACACTCAGAAACTGTGAATCTCATCCGAACAGACCTCCAGTACGTCTCTATTATGATTCTTATGATATATGCTTTGTTTCTTTATTTACTGTAGATGCTGCATGCAGCTCTTAAAAATGAAAATCATCAAACTTTCATGAAACTTAAAATTCGGATACTTTTGAATTGCACTTATCATTACAAAGATACTAATTCAAACGAAACACACAAAATAGATACGTCACTGTTATGATATGCAACGGCTTGTAATTGGTTGTTTTATTCATTTCCATACAGGGTTCTTCGATGATTCTCTTATCTTGCCTTTCTTTGAAGTAACATGACATTATTCTCACTTAGCCAGCCAGACTTTTCAGTGTCTGTGCTGTCTGGCCCGCCTTACATCTTATTTTGTCTATAAACCATCCATTGAGACAAGAAGAGATAGCCTGACCATCGTGTGAAGGGATGAACCACAGTTCCATGCAAAATGAAGGCTGAGTTTATGTGGAATCTACTATTATTATTAATACATCACTGATTTTATCACGGACACATCTCTGTGGAAAACGTGTAATGTGCATCCGGTATAATCAAGTAACTCGGACACCAAAGAAATCTCAGATCTCAAAGAGCTCTGGATATGTTGTATCTTTTCAAAAAGATCTCCAGTTGAGATGTTTTGAGTGCTGGAAGATGAACGCTGATGTTTTTTTCTCAACACTTGCTCAAACAGGTCCCAGTGCCACCAATCTGATCATAGGGTCCATCGCAGGGGCCATCCTGGTGGCCGCTATAGTCCTGGGTGGGACGGGCTGGGGGTTTAAGTAAGCACACGTCGGCATGACTGTTTCCGCTAGACAACAGCACACACCTGCAGCTTACACACGCCAACATTTGAGTTTCTGCTGCAGACGCTTGACCAGCACACAAACCTAACGTAGAGAGACAGCGAGAGACCTGGCCTCAAGTTGAACTGCAGCAGAAACTCAAAGCAGCTTGAAGGGCAAAGCTGAAGTCCTGACCTGCATGCTGAATTTACAACTTCAGTTGTCATTCACCAACTGCAAGCTTTCCAGTCTGACATCACACCACCAGCCGAGGAAGACTGAATCTACGGATCTGAGAATCAAACCTTATGGCGCTTTTCCACTGCACGGTACTGTCAGGTTTAGTACGACTCGGCTCAGTACAGCTCACTTCACTTCGGCTCAGTTTGCTTTTCCACAGCAGTTTAGTAGCGCTTCAAAATGGGCGGGGATTATAAACTTATCATCATATAGTTGCGCCGCCTCTACTGCCTTAGCATCATTGTGAACGCGACACAGACACACGCACAACACAAGAGTAACGCAGCATATCGATGGCGGATGGCAGCAAATCAAAATACTGCTAAAAGAGTTTGGGAAATCTTACAGCAAAGAGCAGACAACGATCATTTGGTTTGCTCGACGGCGCACGAGGGTAAACTAATGTAGCATTTAGCTAATCTCTATATTACTGTCACAAAGCATTCAACGAAATGGAAATATTACGTATTAAAATGCATATTCGTGTGTTGCAAATCCAATGACGCTGGTCATGATTCTCTCTGACCAATCAGTGATCTGTGTGTAAACACGTCACATTTTGGTATCGGTAGTGTTGGAACTTCAACCGAGGTGGTTCTAAAGAAAGTATCAGGGACTAGGTCCCGTGCCATGGAAAACCCCCCAAAAGTGAGCCGTACTGTGCAGTACTGTGCAGTGGAAAAGCACCAGACAATCATGTAGTGAATGTAGGTGTAATGAAGGTGCAGCTTTTAGACTCTATTAGAGGCTTATGGTTCAAACATAAACGCTGCTGACATGTCATATCAGTCACACAGCGCAGGTGTCATCACACAACACTATACGACAGCATATTCACAAGCGGTTTTAAAGGAATGGTTCTTCCAAGATGAAGAAGTCTGTCATCGTTTACTCACTCTTATGTCATTGTAATGATGACTGATCACTGTATAGAGGGGATTGAGGAGAAATGTCCTTAAAGGTGCAGTAAGTGGTTTCTGAGAAATACTGGTAAAATCAACACCCAAACAAAGACACCGCTACACAAGAGAAACACACCCCTGCGATCATTGCTCCGCCCCCAAAACAACAAATACTTGCTCTTTTTCTCTCCTCCCTCATCATAAGCGTTTACTATTGCTGACTGGCATTGAGTGTTGCAAACACGATTTCTGTCAACACACAGAACAGACATCCAGCAAATCTGTGCAAAACTGTTTGTTTGAATGTTGATTTCAATTTTCAGCAGCGCTTCTCAGAAATCGCTTATTCCAGCTTTAAGCTCCAGAAATGCACAAGCTTCTACTGTAAGTCGTCTGAGGCCATAAGAAACCTAACCTCTAGCTTTAAACCCTTCATCACGATAACACATATTAATTCATTATTTGGGGTAGGGCTGTCACGATACCGGATATTCACTGCAAACAAATAAATATTTATTGAATGTTTTACATGAAGGGAAATACATGAGGCCATCAGTGAAATTCATCTTTAATTTTGTTTATTTTGTATTTTGTCTGTTAACTGGTCAACAAATCACACTCACAATACGTACAAGTGTATGGCGAGAGAGAGAGAGAGAGAGAGGGGGAGGTTGTAACCCCTGAAACTCCTAAAGCAACATTTTGAATGGATGCTGAATAGTTTACGATATGTGTACAATTAAAACAATATCAATAATCTTGGTTTTTAATATCACAGTAATTGACAAAAATCGGTATATTGTGACACCCCTAATTTATATTTGAACCTGATCGAAGAATTGTTGTGCTCAAACAAACAAACAAACCAAAAAACGCATGAACATTGTGAAAACAATCCCCTGTATGTTGAACAGAAGTCATACACGTTGAAAGCAACACGAGAGTGAGTAAAGGAGCAGGATGTTCCGTTTGGGGTGTACTGTCCCTTTAAGTGATGAAGCGTGTGGGTCTAGCTAATGGAGGAATGTGGTGAGACATCATCATAACCCTTACACTCTCTTTCAGTCCTGTGTGAAGTCAAGAGGCCTTTGTGACATGACATGTGCTCCTCACGTACCCACCAGGATCGGTCTCCTTGTGGAGGTGCTGGCTGGCACGCCGACCTGGTACAGACAGCTTTCACCCGTCAGACTCTCTCACACAACTATCCCATCTGCATGAGGGAGTCTGGGAAATCCATCATTTCAGCTTTATCGTTTGATGGAGAGGCTCATCTACTGATGTCGTGTAAAGGAGCCTTCACACTGACAGCTGTATGACTCGCTGAGCTGTTTGTCACTAGTAGGAGCTGCTCGACGACTGGGTGACTTTATCAGGAGTTCCACCGTCTCCTGCTGGTAGTTGTATCGTGTCACTGCTTATTTGTATAAAGCACATATTCTTTTCTAGTTACGCAACATTGGTTACGTCACAAAGTGCTTGGAAACACACTCCATTCTAACACAATCTCATGGAAATTCACAACTATTTTACGAGGTGGCTGATTTGCATGAATTTGTTTTAGTATGATCTGCTTTCGCACCATTGATAGTTCGGTTTAGGGGTGGGGCTTCATTATCATGCCGATTAGCCACTTTGTAAAATATTTTTCCTGAATTGCTGTGGGATCAGGCCACGGTTATTTTAGTTGACAAAAATTTTGAAAACATTTCTGTTCATTGAAATTAAATTAAATATAAACTAATATTTATTAACTAATATTTATATTATATTAACTAATATAACTAATAAATGATCAAATGACAAAAGCATACACCAAAATTGTTAAAACTTTAACCAGAATTAACATAAAAACTAAAAATAAAAGCTACTTTAAAATATTAATCAAACTAAAATCAAAACTATAATAAATATGGATCAGGCCATGTATTTCCATTAGACATAAGTATAGGCTCTTTTACGATCTGTTTACACAAATGCATAAAAATCAATGTTAAAAAATTAACATTTCAATCAAATTTCAGTTTGACGTCATTTGACTTTACGGAAAAAGTATGTAAAGTAATCTGCAATTTTAGGTTTCAAATAGAGATGGCAATAAAGTTGGATATTACAGCTTTAATAAATCAGCATGTTTTTATTCGCAAATTGTAAACGCTGGTCCAGAGGTACTTCCTGGTTTATTTTTAAGGGCGGTTTCACATTAGCACTTTTGGTGCGCACCCGGGTGCGATTAACGTTTGGATGATGTGAACGCTGTCATCCGAACCCGCGAACTGTACCCCAGTGCACTTAAAAAGGAAGGTCTGGGGTGAGCTTCATGTGAACTACAGTACGTTATAAATGTTCTGCTTATTGTAGTTTGTGTAACCTGAAACAGGAAGTTTTTCCGAACCAGCGTTGTTTACGTCATGTGAAGTGGTCTATAGCTTCTCAATCTGAATAATAACACTTGCAGTGTAGTTGCACAGGCATTTAAAAGTCCTTCTGTGGTCAATAATTTTATCCCTTAAAACGAGCCTCGGCTCGATCACACCACCGCTCTGATTGCCTGATCCACTCGCTCAGCTGTGTGATGTGATCGGTAACAACATTTCTGTGACGTAGAGGACAGGGGTGGTTTTAAACCAGGGTCTTGAAGTTAACATTCTTGAGGTCGATAATGATTTTTAAGCCTTTTGTTCCAAATTGCTGTCAGTGTGAAGCCCTTAAGATGTTCCATCAGTAGATCACATGCATCTTTTCTTCTTCTTTAGACCATCTCTGGCCTGCCGGTCTGTAGCTCTCTACATGTCCTCATCTGCTGATGAAAAGCATGGCACAATGCTGCTCACTGTAGTGAAGATCTGCTTCAGTTCTACAATCTCTAGAATATTTGCCATTTGACTGCACTACAGATCATATAAAATCCAATGCGTTTCAAACGGACGCTGTGGAACTGAAGCGGAGTCACAGTTACGGTGCAATTCATTCTGAAAAAAAACTGTAATGTTGTGTTTGCCAATAACATCTTTCCTTCCTCCCTGCCTCATGTCAAGAAACGTGAAACGGCGAGGATACAATCCGAATGCTGGTGGCATCTAGAGGACGAGAAGAAACGCTGATCTCCAGAGCTTCTGAAATCAGCCGGGCTTCTGTTTTTGCTGCTATTTTCAGGCATTAGTTATACTTGAAAGTATTATACGTCATAGTGAAGAATTCAACAATACTTTAGTTACGTAGCCACTCCTCCTTTTATAAACCCTGCCTACTCTCACACAGACGCTTTTTAATCACATCCCACTGACGAGCCAATCAGATCATCTTTCTATTTCTATCTTACAGAAGCATGACGTCACAAAAGAGCTTGGCACCCTGATCGAAGGTTTTGCATGGCTAAGCTGATGCTAATATTCAACCTGCGAGGAAATGATCCCTGTTGCGTAACACCTAAAACATGATCCAAACATGACCTTACGATTGTTTCTTTGACAAAGTGAGAAAAACAGAAGTAAAGAAAGTTGTCCAGTACGAAGCCATATCATTTTGTTCGAGAAATCCTCCAGTATGTGTGAATGAATTATTTCTGAGGTCTGTGACTGTCAGGGGTGGACACCTTAACCTTAATGTCCTCTTGACAGAAAGGGCCACCTCTCACCCCGGTACTGATGCTCCTGCAATCCGTGCTGGAACAGGTTCGTCCTTGCTGATCTCTTAAAGAGACAGTTCACCCAAAAATACAAATTCTGCATTTATTCACCCTCATGTTGTTCAAAACTCTTTCTTCTGCAGAGCACAAGAGAAGATATTTTGAGAAATGTCTCAGTGGGTTTGTGTTTGTCACGAGTGGTGAGGAAGAACCCAAGCGCAGGCAGCGGGGGTGAAGGGGTTAATACAAAATACTTTAATTATAAACAAACACCCTCGATGGGGGAAAAAACTGAACTGAGGATCCTTACAAAAAACAAAGACTTCCCACGTGGGGGCAAAAGGTAAACAAGAACAGCCAAAACCCTAACTGAAAAACACGACAAAATGTCTCACAAAAAACATGGCAGGGTAACTAAGGCAAAAAAACAAAACTCACAGTTCACGGACAAGGCAAGGAACATGCACACGGGCAACAACATGAGAACACGAACAAGGTAAAATCAATGAGCACAGGACAATGAACACGAGGGTATTATATAGGGTGACAAACAAAGGAAGATAATGAGGGGCAGGTGAGAAACATAAGACACGGCAGGGAAGCAATATGGGAAACGAGAGGGGCGGGGCCAATGACGAGACACGAGAAAGCACATGGGACGTCAAAGGTAAACAACCCATGACTTTCTCACACTAAACATAAGGGATCTGTCCCGATCCTGCCACACGACTAGAAAATCATGAACAAGAAGGCAGGACCGTGACAGTGTTCATACAATGGAAGTCAATGGAGTTCAGTGTTGTTCGGTTACAAACGTTCTTCGAAATATGTGTTCTGCTGAAGAAAGAAAGTCATACAAGGTTGACATGACATGAGGATGAAGAAATGATGAAAGATTTTGAATTTTTTTTGGCTGAACTAGCCCTTTAACGCTCAACGTCAAGGTATCTCTTTCTGTTGACATCAGGAATATATGAATAGAATTTCTTTAAGACGCTATGATGTCATTTTACGCTCACAGACCTCTTCATCTCTTTTCTTCAGTTTTAAGGAATATTCACGACAGTGATTTCAAATACAGATGAGAATGGGATGATTTGAGTCACAATAGCGTGTGTAAAAGCGAGCATCTGTAGATGCTGTACGTCACCTCGCGCTTTAAATAAGGAGGCGACTCTATGCCAAAGATCTGCTGAGGAAACCGTCCGTTTGGATGTGACATGCAGCACTTTACAGTGATGTTCATACACCTGTAGGGGTGAGACAGTGTGATGGTAACCGATCACCTCAAAAACACCGGCAATAACTCAGTCCTTACATATATCTTGTTCTACCTGTTAAAGTGTCACTGCAAACCCTTTTGTCTACGTATTATTCCGAGCTTTTCATATGGATCACCTTTAGAGGCCGATGACCCTGGCGGAAAGCATTGCGTTGCTGCATGAATTCACTCTATTGTGGGCTTCTTATTACTCTGTAAGAATGAAGTGTGATTACCCAAACCCATATGAATATATATTACAGAGAGCCTGCTGTGCTGTTTGTGCATGTCTGCTACAAACCTTTTATTTACTATGCAAAAGAATTTGTCGCACAAGGATGAAACACACTAGAATATGACTACGAAATCAGTTGCCCCAGTTCTTTGGGTTAGCCATGATAGACCGTTATGCCACGTCTCATCAGGAACTCATTTGTTGCTTTTATCCTAAAAAAGAACGAATGTATTTCCTTTGGTTGAAAAAGAACTCATTTTGCAGAAGTAGAACACACACACAAACTCAGATGAGAGTCCACGTGTGAGGTTTCAGCTGTGATTTGAAACACTTGCCTCTTGTATTTTTGGTTTGTCATTAGCATCATTACTGAGCTGCTGTTACCCATAAAATACACCATGCCTACAGGAAAACCACGGAAGTAATAAAATCAGCAGTATTTTACACCTCTGAGAGTGCTTTTCTGTCTTCATTTACTCACAGAGGTTTGAGGATGGATGTTATGAGGACACGTTGGGAATGGTTGCATAAAGAACCTCTAAACTAAAATCATGAGATGTGAATGTTTCCTGATAGTTCCTGAATAAGCACTCAATAATCTTGGCTACAAAAAGCTACTGAACATTTAAAACACATGTGACAACCTGCCCTTACCTGACAACATTTAAAAAGAACATTGTACTAATTCAACCTTTTGGCCTGCATATACAGTAACTTCGTTGACAATTGCCAGACAAGGGTTTACGGACACTAGATTGAAATGTTGCATGATTTTAAAGATTTTAAAGGATTTCTACATGCTTAAGTGTCTGAAACTAGTTTTGTGGATATAAATATTATTGTGCTAAAAAATTGGTTGTTAATTTTTAATAAAACATACAGACAATATACTGAAAATGACCAATTGAATGAAATGGCAATATACTGTATGAGCAATATGTTTTACGTACATCATCCCATAAGAAAGAAAATTTATGGATAAGATCTCTTTAATATCTCAATTAATCATCATAGAGACATCAGGAAAATGTCTCGTGTGTCTCAGATGAGAAAGAGTCGTAACAAGTGTCTCAGAGTTTCACAAGAGAGGTCAACAACGTCACAAACTGTAAGGTTACATTTGTCAAGCCTGCAATCCAAAGTCAGTATTTTTGAAGATCTCAATACGAACTCAAACATTTCTCATCCAGGACTGAGACATGAACCTTATCATGAAGTCAGTGTTTATGAAGATTAATTAAACTAGCATGATGCAAACAATGCCACGGTCAGCCATAGGTTCAAATGAAAACCGATCAAATATATGAAGTCAGTGCTGTGTGATTTCCTGTAAATCTACAAGCACTTGCCCAGGCCGAGAGGTAAAGTGTGTCCACCTGTTTCACAATACAGTTATGACAACGTAGTAATCGGTAAAGTTCCTGCCCATAATAGCTGTAACCTTATAATGTGTGCTTGAATATTGCTAAGTGACACGCAAAATTGACTCTCGTCATAATATTCCTGTGAATGTGCCATTATGAAAGACTGTCTGTAATTAGACATGCGCAGTCATTCATGTGGCATTTCACTAAAAGCTCGAGACGGACGCAACAGTGCGCACGTGCTGCAGTGCATCCGGAACAACCTGCTTGAGTTTATTACACAAGTCATTCATTCCGCCTATTATAGTTATTAATTTAGACAATGCGAATTTAAAAAAATAACCGCTTATTTCAATGTTTATCTGAAAACCTCTGAAGTTCCAGAATGCAGGATTTAAAAGAAAATGTACAAAAATTAGTCTTCTGGGGATGCAATTTTACAACATAATAATAAACATTTTCTTTAAGAAATGCATGAACATTTGCAACTTTACAGTGATATAAATGAAAGCAATGGTAAATACATGACGCACGTCTTAATGTGGTTCTGGCTATGACATCAGCAAGCGCGCTCTGTGTGACCCTTCTGGAGCGCTCTGTGTGAAGTCTGGAGCTTAAGAGATATTGTAATTGGACCAGCCCCTTCAATTACACTGACGTTTCACTTCAAACTTCCTAAATTCAGTTTTCATGAAGGAACAGAAAATTGCGTCGTCTTCGAGGTAAGATCGTTCATCTTTTGTATTTAATTATCATCATCATCAGTATAAATAATAATTGGCTAATTGTATTGAAAATTGATGTTTCATTCATCGTTTGTTAACAGAACCAAAGGTCAAATGTTTGAGTCCAAGGGAACGCATATGGTTAAAAAAATATTTTGGAGCCAAATCATTTACATTCATTATTTGAGTTCAACGGTTGAACTTTTTCGAAGTAGCAAACGTCCACTGTAAAACTTTTGCAGATGGAGTCTGTCTGGCTGAGCGCGCGTCTGATAAAGGCAGTGCTGATGATGTGCATATGCGCGCTGCCGTTATGGGGTGAGCAGGGCAGCGGGCGCGTTGACCCGTTGACCCTGAGCCGCGTGGACGCGCAGTGCTGGGATTCTTCATCGGCTCTGCTGCTGGAGATGCGCTCACCGCGGATTACCGACACCGTGCCCGCCTTCTGGGATCTGATGATCGTTCTCAAGTCGTCTGATAACCGTAAACACAGCGCGCTGTTCTGGGACCTGGCGCAGGTGTTCTGGGACATCTATGTGGAGTGCGTTCTGTCCCGGAACCACGGGCTGGGTCGGCGCCGTACAACATATCCACAACAGCGCATCACAGCCACGCGCCACACGAAAGACGGTGAGTAAATGACACGCACTTTCAATGAAAAATTTGCAATGTTACAACTTAATTACTTTGCATTTATGAAACACAGCTACAATAGCCCAAAAACATTTTACCATTTAAGTTCACTTAAAATGAAATAAAATCATGAAAATAAGGTCTTTTTTGTTTTGCATTAAAGACGTTTATCTGTAAAAACACTTTGTTATTTAATGCAATTACATTTGACTACAAATGTTAACATAGCCGAATAAGTTTAATGAAACACTCTTCGTCGCATTTAATTTTTGGTTGGTTGCATATAATTCATCGTAGTCAAAAACGCATGAAATGAATACGATAAATGGGATACATCATGCGCATGCTTGTGTTGTTTGTGTCGTTTTAGAGTCGTTTGTGCAGGAGACCCGGGGTCTTGAGTTTAGTCGTGGCTGGTTGCGCATACAGGTGGAAGCGCGCAAAACGCAGCAGGGCAGCCTCTCCAAAACCAGCAGCCTTTAACCATCGTGCAAAGATCTTTCTATGTGTAATAAAATGAATTATGACAGCATGTGCTGACCAGTTGAGTCATTGTGCATTCTGACAAATTGCTTTACTCATTTCTTGAGAAAATTATGAATCAGAACGTAAATCTTTTTGATAGTCCGTTTCATGTACTTACGCACCCGCCAATATTCTCACTTTATGGTGTTCGTGTCTTTAACACTTGAATTACATTCCAACTAGTAAAAATCACATTATTTAATTGCAGAGATCTCTAACGGATGTTTTTACTATGAAGTAGGGGTGTACGACTGTTACGGGAAAAATTCCAAGTGAAGTCATCATTCCTTTGCCCCACGCCCTTCGAAGGGCATAGCCCTTTGAGTTTAGACTTTGGAGTGAACAGGGCATGTGCGTGCCATTATATAGACGTTTGGAATGCACTTGGCAAAGGAAGCAACATAATTTCCTCATTATCTTCAGCTGGCATGTTCCCCTGACAACGCAGCATTGTGTGCGTCAGCAGATGGAATAATGGCATAAAACTGTTTGCAAATAAACATACATTTTATATTGTAAAAAGTTTAAAAAATATGATATATAATATATAAACACTAATTTATACAAAACTTTTTAAAATATAAAATGTATGTTTATTTGCAAACAGTTAGGTTTTATGCTTAAGTTACATCTGCTGACGCACACAATGCTGCGTTGTCACGGGAACATGCCAGCTGAAGATAATGAGGAAATTACGTCGCTTCCATTGCCAAGTGCATTCCAAACGTCTATATAATGGCACGCACATGCCCTGTTCACTCCAAAGTCTAAACAACAAGGACTCTGCCCTTCGAAGGGATTAGGGCATAGGAATGATGACTTCATTTGGAATTTTACCCGTGACGGTTCGGTACGAATAAACATACCGTTACACCCCTACTATGAAGAAGCTCATTAAACATTTTAATTTAAAATTCATGATGACGCTTAACAGTCGTTCAGTTCATTAGATCTATTTCCCAGTGCAGAAAATCTACGCCCTTTATGAGAGACACTTTTAAAGAGAAGCGGAGGGTCAGATACACCCATCGAAACATTAGCTCTTGTTTGTGTTGTAGGTCACTTTAAAAGTCCATCCAGGTCAGGAGTTATACTACTGTACGTTCATGAGAAACACCTCCAGTGGCTCTACTGTGGGTCTAGTGTAGTGAAATGTTGGTGACTTCTAATACCAGAGACACACTTTATGATTAGCTGGAACATTTTAAGACGATTCATAAAAGGTTATTAGCAAATTAAAACTTCAAGAGGAACTTGTAATATGTTATGTAAGATATAATGTACAGGCAGCCTGTGCGGTTGAGCTTGTTATCGCAGGCCAAATTCAAAATATTGGAGAGGGTTTTTCCCAATCCTGCCCCCTTCCTCCACAGACTCGACGCTCACATAGGTTGCCAGACATTTACAGGAGTGCACATGGAAAGCATCGACCCTTACACTGTAAGTTTAACTGCTATCATTTTTACGTATGCAAATTACAAACCAGCTTGTCTAAATGTTGAATTTTCTGCTATCACCATGGTTAGTTAGCATTAGCTCGCTCATTACATACCTATCAAGCAGGAAAAGCGTCATTTCAGCATGTGTTTTTGAGCTGTCTCCACCTCTCGAACGCACCTCCAATATTAATCCTTGTTTTGTTCGTTTTTTTTTTTTTTGATAAGTGTGGAACCTGCCATCTCAAGCCCCGATCGCTTCTTTGCCTCCATGCTGCCTGCAATATGCTGTGATTGTGGCCAACTGGCAACCGTGCAGTCGAAAGACACTATTGGATAAACCGGCAGTGGGCGGGGTCACACGGACCAAGACAAAACCAGACATTCCGGCACGGAAACGCACATTTCCAAAGTAACACGTATGTGGACGTAACATGTTTCCTAAATATCCACGAACATATTATAGTATTTTATTGACTTAGTTCAGTAAAAATATTACACACTGCTCCTTTAAGTTATGAGAGACAGGTTGCTTTAATAACCTTACCTATTAGGGGTTTGTACAAGTAAACAACACATGAAACAAAGCTTTTTAATTCTCTTCAACTACAGCACATTCAGAGCTTTTTATTTTCATCTATTTTCATTTTTGTCTTGTAGGGCTATAAGCTTTTGATAAAAGTAAAAAATTAAAAGGAATACAGCAGCTTTGTGATTTTGTGATGTGTTTTCTCTGTTTAATTTCGGCAATAACAGGCCCATTCACACTCCCCATTGTGAAGAATGATTATGCATGGAATGTCCTTTATGTAACAGAAAAATGCTTATTGGCTGTAAACTGCTGCTAATTATTATTTTAGTTTATTTATTTATAAAGCACTCTTTAAACAACGGAACGTTGTACCAAGGTGCTGTACAATACACTACACAATAAAACATGAGAGAAGTCCACAGATTTTGTCTGTATTCTGCCTATTAGTTGATGTCTATCGCGTAGATACACCCATGTTGCTCTAATATACATTCTATTAAACAACCTGAGAAAATCTCTTCTGTGATGTTTTTTATGTGCTATGTAGGCTATGTTTTAGCATGGACTTTATCCAAATGTTATCCGACCACGCTCATGTGTTCTTTTCTTTCCTTGTCCATAAAACTACACAATTTTTACACGTCTCTTCATTTTTCGTTTGGATAAATAAGTAATTTAATTTTAGTAATAAATTGGTTTAGGACTTATTTGTGTTTTGTAATTATTCGTTTATGAAAGGTGATTAGAAAGCTGAATAGCGCCAAAGTGTATCCGTTAAACCACCTGATTAAAATTATCCTGTGAAATGTATTTTGTTATATCTGCAGGTTAAAAAAACATTTAAGCAATATATACAAATGTAAAGGGCAAGTATACATATAAAACACAAACGAAAATAAACTGCTGAAAATAAGCTCAATATTAATGCTTCGTATTTAAATTCTATGAATTAAAATATGCACAATATAAAACACGGTCAATTTAAGAATAAAGCAAGGTCAATGTTAATGTTACATTAGCTTTACAATGATTAACAACATGTTTCATTTGTACATGAAAGACGGCTGTGACTGTTGTTGTGGCAAATCGGCCTTCCATCGCAGAAAGAAATCTCAGAGACAAGGGTTCCAGATGCCAAGAGTTTAAACTTTATTTGACCGGGCAAGCAAAGTGAGATATTCAGAGTTTCTACACATCTGACTCCATGCTTTATACAGAAATCTCAGGTGGGTTTTCACAGTGTTAGCCAATCAGGTTTCACATGATATCATCTTTTTGTTAGCCCGTCCCCTTCTTATCTGCCACAATTATATTTCACTCATGCGCTCGCCTACAGTTATGTTTCCGGCCTACCTTATTAGGATTTTCCGTGGCGAGCGCCTCTCAAAAACACATATGTGATCCTGGACAACAAAACCAGTCTTATGGGTCAATTTTTCGAAATTGAGATTTTTACATAATCTGAAAGCTGAATAAATAAACTTTCTATAGATATATGAGTTGTTAGAATAGGACAATATCTGGCTGAGATACAACCGTTTAAAACTCTGGAATCTGAGAGCGCAAAAAAACCAAAATATTGAGAAAATTGCCTTTGAAGTTGTTAATCAGGGGCACTGTGGCAGACCATCCACTCACAAAAATAAAGTTTTTATATATTTAAGGTAGGAAATTTACAAAATATCTTCATGGAACATGATCTTTCCTTAATATCCTAATGATTTTTGGCCTAAAAGAAAAATCGATCATTTTGACCCACACAATGTATTTTTGTCTTTTACTAAAAATGTTCCTGTGCTACTTAAGACTGGTTTTGTGATCCAGGGTCACATATATCATGTGCCCTTTAACCTACACTTTTCCGGGGCTTTCGGACGATACATGATTTATCGTCAGTTTTACTCTGGCACATGATTTGGCGTAATAATGAGCAACCCAGTGTCCCTGATTGTATACCATAAATTAGACTTAAAGTGTGGTGTACGTGCAGTTCCTGTCTACGTGTGATTAAATATTTGGTGTGTGTGCAGGTGTTCAAGTGCTCAAACTCATACAGGAGGCCCAAAGCCCATATTATATCAGAAAAACACACGAGACTTATAACTAACTAAATGTATCATTTTATATTAGAAAACCCCATACTATATTAGAAAAACCACCAGATTTTTTGCGGGCTGTGTGTGGTATTCTGTCCCGTGGGCTCATGGGATATAGAGCATCTCAAGTATCCGTCGCTCAGTACTTATAAATCTGGGCATAACCAGTAAGCCATCCGGGAATTTCTCGCCTACCTTTAATGAATACTGACGATTCGGACATACTACTCTGTTCACGTACTGTTTCCTCCTATTACATAGTAGGTGTGTAGGCGTATTCGGACGCAACATTAGACTCGTTTGAGATGGCCAAATTCTGCGCAGAAAAGATCCCCGGTGATCAGCGCGAGATGCATGCCGGTAAGAAATGTGTCCGAGTTACGTCCGCCTTGCTCTGACGTCATGCTGACGTGTGTCAAAAACTCTCGCGACGGCCAGGCGGCTGTGTCGGATTCTTCAGTCGGGCGCAGTTGCTCTCCACCGACTGCGCTGAGGAAAAGCACGATGGGAAACAACTTACTGACGACACAGCTTAAATGCTCATTGGGCGAGAATGTCAGCTGATATCTTTTTGAAGACTTCCAGTTCCTACTGAAGTAGGTTTTGAGATTTACAGTATATGTGGAAAAAACACACCTATGTGAAATATATAGTCCTCATAACCACCTTGATGTAAAAGCAGTGGCAATTCAATTGCATAGATTTCATCTGCGATAAAAAGCGCTTTTTTTATTAAAGTATAACAAAAACATTACAACACATACAGTTTACATTCAAAAACAGACGAGAAAAAAATAATGAAAGTTAATACAAACAAAACAACAAAGACAAAAAAGAAAGAAAGAAAAAAAATCAAAATGGTCAATCCATCCATATTAATAAATTCAAAACAAGAAATATAATTTATATTATCGAATAAGTCTAACAAAACTCCAGCTTTTTTATTATTTGCTTTTGACAGCATTTTAAAATATTGTCCCAAATAATTCTTAAATATAAAAAATACATTTGGGAATTAAATTCTTAGCTAACAAAAGGAAGTTATTAATATTTAAAAAAAGTTTGACCTCCTTTTTCACCGTTTCCATATTACATTTTTTTATAAATTACATGTTAAATTCACAACATTTTACTCATTTAACCACAATTATTGCACTTTGTCCAGGAATTAAAGAAAAATATGCTCTGAAAAAATAGGGTCTGTGTTTTCTGGAAATGAGTTACAGAATATAGGAACTCCCCAGAAGGATAAATATCACATACAATTTTGAAATGTATTTTTTTTGGGGGGGGGGTAAACTGGAAACTTGAAATAGGAGGTTCTAAGTTTAAGCATTCGTTTGTCAAAGAACATATCAAAATTCTTTCATACAGAGAGTTTGTCTAATATACGATTTAGAACATTTCTCACTTTTAAACTCAGTTGGCCCAAGAAAAATGCGATAAAAAACGTGAACGCGATCTATTCCATTGCTGACGTTTCCAGTCGACTCGACAGCGCGATTTGGGAAGAGTCCGTCTTGCCTGCGCTGTTTTCACTCCTCCCCTCTCTGCAGCCGCCTACTCTCGTCTTCTCTTCAGGCGAGGCGAGGTGCAGCTCAAACAAGCCTATTAGTATATGCACGTCCGATTCTCGCGAGAAATTGTCCACCACCCGGATATCTACTCTATAGTAAGGAAGTATGCCTCAATGACGGGAGCGATGACGCGCGAGGGGCGTGTCCTGTGCCTTACTTTCAGTTTAGATATGCCGCTAGAGCAGGAAGAGTGTTATAAAAAACATATTTTTAAAGAAAAAGCCCTGATACTTCAGGAAGAGTCACTCGAGGTAAGAATAAAATCTTATACTGTAAACTTTTTAATAACTTTAATCGCTGAACACAGAATGGTAAAAAAAAAGTTTTTATGTTGTGTTGGTGTTCACATAGAGGAAGAATTTACTTACAGTGAGTCATGATGTTTGGTTTTACATTACTCGCTGGGTGTGTCTGATAGTCAGAATTAAATGAAAAATCACATCTGAATTATAACAAGGACGGTTACTGTGACGTTATAAAGTTCACTGTGTGTGTGATTCCCGATCTCTCCGTGAAACGATAGTTAAAAACAAATTATATATAGCATGTTATGCTTCCGAAAGCAAACTTCTGCTATGCTTTAAATCATTATAATATATTTTTATAATTTGATTTAGTTCAGTTTGTGAAATGTGAAACACTCGAACAACATTGGATTCCAATGGAATTGATTATGTGATTTTTGACAGTTTGGTGGTTTATTATGTTGGACGAAAGCTTACTTTAAACAAATACTCTGTGTCTGAAATGTAAAAAGAACAAAAACTTTAAATCAGCTTGCATTCCACAAATAAATCACTTAGTCAGACTATGTTTGAGATTCATACTGGTTTCATAAATGTTTGAAAAATAATTCTTTATAAATACCTTAAAGGCCCTGTTAGAACACACTTAATTTCATAATGATGTCAAAACGTGTCTTATCAAAGTTTCAAACAGTTTTAAAAATAGTATTGCTCTATCTACTTATTTAAATATCACATTTAGAACACACAAAAAAACTCAAATTAAACCATAAAATGTAGTAATCATATTTTTGGTGTATGTTTTACAACAAATATCATGATAAAACCTCCATTTATTTTTAATATCCCCCATGAGTTTACATGCTTCAACCAAGTATACATAATTCAATTCACAAAGTCAAAGCCTTTAAAGTATTTTGAGTATTTTAAGTATATACGTATATTGTAATATTAGGTTATGATTAAAAAAACAAAAAAACAAGGACAACTTTATTGACAACGTTCAGGTGAACAGAGTGAATAGTAAAACAGTACATACATATAGGCTAAAGATTTTTTTTGTATTTTAAATGTGAACAAGTGAAGATGGACAAACCATGACAAACGTTTTACAGATTATGATTTGAGGATGAAATCTGTACCAGATTGACCATGGACATCAGGAGAGCAAATAATTGAGAGATTATACACTGTTAACACAAAATGTTGCTCTCACACATTTTAGGTCTCCATGAAGCAATAATACACATATGGGGTCTGTCGAGTGGAGATTGTCCGTGGAACAGAAGGATGGCACAAAGTGAAGACGTGAGGTTTCGTCAGATGCTGTTAGAAGTGCAGGAGTCTCTGCGGGATGATGATCTGCAGGATCTGATGTTCCTCTGCTCTGATCTTCTCACTTCAAGAGAGCTCAGTACGGTGTCTACGGCCACAGATCTCTTCACTCATCTGGAGACCAAACAGTGGCTGTCCACGGACGATCTGTCTCTGCTTCTGGAGCTGCTCGCCATCATAAAACAGCACAGTCTGATTCGAAAACT
The DNA here is from genome assembly GCF_024868665.1 of Triplophysa rosa. NCBI lineage: Eukaryota > Metazoa > Chordata > Actinopteri > Cypriniformes > Nemacheilidae > Triplophysa > Triplophysa rosa. The sequence goes on along the minus strand of NC_079895.1, from coordinate 27,126,305 downwards.
GGGTTTAGATGAATGTACGGATGGCGCAACGTACAGACTGATCTCACCGTACAGGTGAGGAGAACGCTGTTAGACATACGGAGACTCTGTCTGTGTTTGTTCTCAGGGTGAGGTCAGGTCACACAAATGATGCTCAATGTTTTATCCGAGGGAGCTTCACTTTCAGTATTTTCACATTGTCGCACGTTCACAAAGTCGATTGTGAACCGTGTGTTTTGGGGGGTTTTTTGCATTTCAGACGGATGTTGTTTGATGTGTCACAATCCATCACTGATGAGGACCTGAAAAAGATCAAATTTATGCTCATACGAACGCTGTCACGCCAAAAACTGAAGCAGGACATGGTAAGTGAGCGCCACCTGACAGTATGCGACAGGACCGGGACGTTTGACTAACCCTTCCAAAAATCATGTCTTATAGACGCTGCTGCACCTGTTTTCAGAGCTGGAGAAGAAAGATCTCCTGGGTGAAGATAGGGTGGATCATCTGCAAGAAATTATCAAAAATGTCTATCCCGCTTTGGAAAAAAGAATTATTCAGTATAAAACTGAGAGTGAGTTCAACTGTTTATGTTTAAACTGATGATGATTTGATGAGTGAAACTGTCTTATAGGTTCTTCAGTATCAATGGTTATTAGTTCATTTGTGTTGTCAGTCTACAACAAATAGTAAAGTCTTGTTAACCATCGAATTTTTACATTGATATTTTTTGCAGGAGAAAATGACATTGCTCAGGAGACTGAGAATAATGCATCCATGTCCAACATTCCAGTTCAGGTATCAACTCATTTGCTAAATTTTGTAAGAATGTTTAAAATTTGGTATGGCTGCCACTTTTTATCCCCACCGAATGAGACACGGTGATGAAATCACTGCTCAGGAGAAGTGATTTCAATGTCGTGTGTGTCCAAACTCATTTGACTCAAACTCAACTGTGATTAAAACACCAACCCACACACACAGTGCTCATATGGGTTAAATCGTATACGGACTGTGGACACTTATGATATCTGGTGGTGTTTTGTGGTCATTGTTCATTTTTTGAGTCATTGGTGATTCCACCACATATAAGCAGTTGTAATATTGTATCTCTTGTGTCTCTTTCTCGCAGCCATTTCTCACGCCATCCCCGTCATCAGGTCAGTTTACTTCGAATACTTTGCATACTTTCCAAGACAGAAAAAGCCATGTTACGATCACATGACCAGACTAAACTGAAACTGCTCTCTCAGACATGTCAATCTCAAGCGAACTCTGTTCTAAACGGCTCTGAGATTAAGAGCACATATTCAGTCATCAATCCATCTAGCAATGGACAAAGTATGATATTTACTTCAATTCAGGTTTATTTCTGCAGCGCTTTTTTCAGTTTTGCAGAGTTCCAAAGCAGTTGTATAGACACCCTCAAAAAATACGTTGTTTGCTTCACTTAATTTAATTGTGACACCCATTTCCACACAACTCAATTGATTGTGCGGTCAAGTAAATCTTAAATTCATTCAATTTATTTTGTTTAATTTCAACTGAACATAATTCATTTGTGTTGAGCCAACTAACCTGAAATTCTTACCTATAACCTAAGTAAAATCTTTACTCTTCACTACGGTAACCCCAAAACTTCATAGACAACATTACAGAACAATAAACACTAACAAGTGTCCTTGTCTTTAAACTTGCACAAAAACACAGAAAAATAATACTTAATTTTAACATTTACTATCGAAACCCAGCCATGAAAGCAATGCATGCTTGGAACTCAGACCTCTCAAAACCGTTTCAGTAAGTTAATGAAAATGATTCACACTGTCCCAACACAAATGGATTATGTTATGTCAAAAAAGTCGCCTATTTATGTTAGTAGTACATATTGAAATTGCGTTAAACAAGAAACCAAACCAAATGTGTTATATTAAACTATATTGCTTAAGTAAAACAAACAACCTTTGAAAGTCATTTTTCGTGCAACACATTTTGTTTTCAAACAGACAATAAATATAGACATATTATTGTCATAGAATAATAATATATGTTGTCGTTGTCTTTGCGAAACTTACGTTTTAAATGATTAAATACTGTGTTGTCAAAGTTGACCAGCATGTTTTAATACTTCTTATTGGTTAGATATTTGCAAAACCCAGTGACAAACTGGGACAAACTTATTTATGGCAAAAAATAGAAATCACAAAATACAGATTTTTATAACCCATTGTTGGGTAACCCATTTGTTGAGCTATACTGCAAATTAACCTTTGCTGAAATATAAACACTTTTTGGGGGTTTACGGTATCTATAACCCTATAATCTTATCAAATCTACACTCACCTAAAGGATTATTAGGAACACCTGTTCAATTTCTCATTAATGCAATTATCTAATCAACCAATCACATGGCAGTTGCTTCAATGCATTTAGGGGTGTGGTCCTGGTCAAGACAATCTCCTGAACTCCAAACTGAATGTCAGAATGGGAAAGAAAGGTGATTTAAGCAATTTTGAGCGTGGCATGGTTGTTGGTGCCAGACGGGCCGGTCTGAGTATTTCACAATCTGCTCAGTTACTGGGATTTTCACGCACAACCATTTCTAGGGTTTACAAAGAATGGTGTGAAAAGGGAAAAACATCCAGTATGCGGCAGTCCTGTGGGCGAAAATGCCTTGTTGATGCTAGAGGTCAGAGGAGAATGGGCCGACTGATTCAAGCTGATAGAAGAGCAACTTTGACTGAAATAACCACTCGTTACAACCGAGGTATGCAGCAAAGCATTTGTGAAGCCACAACACGCACAACCTTGAGGCAGATGGGCTACAACAGCAGAAGACCCCACCGGGTACCACTCATCTCCACTACAAATAGGAAAAAGAGGCTACAATTTGCACGAGCTCACCAAAATTGGACAGTTGAAGACTGGAAAAATGTTGCCTGGTCTGATGAGTCTCGATTTCTGTTGAGACATTCAAATGGTAGAGTCAGAATTTGGCGTAAACAGAATGAGAACATGGATCCATCATGCCTTGTTACCACTGTGCAGGCTGGTGGTGGTGGTGTAATGGTGTGGGGGATGTTTTCTTGGCACACTTTAGGCCCCTTAGTGCCAATTGGGCATCGTTTAAATGCCACGGCCTACCTGAGCATTGTTTCTGACCATGTCCATCCCTTTATGACCACCATGTACCCATCCTCTAATGGCTACTTCCAGCAGGATAATGCACCATGTCACAAAGCTCGAATCATTTCAAATTGGTTTCTTGAACATGACAATGAGTTCACTGTACTAGAATGGCCCCCACAGTCACCAGATCTCAACCCGATAGAACATCTTTGGGATGTGGTGGAACGGGAGCTTCGTGCCCTGGATGTGCATCCCACAAATCTCCATCAACTGCAAGATGCTATCCTATCAATATGGGCCAACATTTCTAAAGAATGCTTTCAGCACCTTGTTGAATCAATGCCACGTAGAATTAAGGCAGTTCTGAAGGCGAAAGGGGGTCAAACACCGTATTAGTATGGTGTTCCTAATAATCCTTTAGGTGAGTGTATATCCACAGTGAAACATTAGTTCACCTTTACAAAGTATATGAAATGCATATTCAAATACACACAAATGCTAATTGACCTTATAAAAACATAAAGACTCACAGCAGATTTGTATGTTCCTGTTGACAGATGACATGCAGGATCAGATGGACAGACTCAGTCTGAATGAAGCTTCTGGGGTCAGTGAAGGTAGGACATCATGCCATGTCCACTCACGTCCATTATCATACTGTATTTGATCTGTGACAAAACACATCTCATTCACACATCTTAGATCAGAGTCAGCGTCTGGACATCAGCTCAGTGACTGAAAGTGAGAATGTGTCTGTGACTGAGCATCCAGAGGTATTTCACTATTTCACTACAGTGCATGTGGACGATAGACTGAGCGCACACATACTGTATGTACAGAAGTTTGTCTGGTGTGCGTTAGATCCTGCAGTATGAGATGAAGGGCGACAGGAGGGGGATGTGTGTCATTTTCAATAACTGTAACTTCAGTGGAAGCGGTTTCCGGGTGAGAGAAGGAACGGACATCGACAAAGGTAAGAATAACAAGCACACCCGTCGGTCACCATACACATGATATGTATATCGTCGTATCAGGGTGTGTAAATGCTAAATTGTGTGTGCACAGAGAGTTTGAAAAGCGTATTCCAGTGGCTGGGCTTCGAGGTCCGGACCGAACAGGACTGTGATAGAAGGCGAATGCTGGACGTCTTAAAGGGTCTGTCCGGTCGCGACCACACGCAAGCGGATTGTGTGGTGTGCTGCGTGCTGAGCCACGGAGACGTGGATGCCGTAATCGCGACGGATGGAAAGAGAGTCACCTTTAGGGAGCTGATGGAGCCTCTGTGTCCACTCCAGTGTCCTTCCCTCATCCATAAACCCAAACTGTTCTTCATCCAGGCCTGCAGGGGCAACGAAGAGCAGAGAGCGGCGTGGCCGCAGAATAACCGAGCTGATGAGATGTTGGTCAGTGACGCGCGGATGCCCAGGGACTCCACAGCTGAGGCCGCTGACTTCTTGTTAGCCATGTCCACAGTACCTCACTATGTGTCCTTCAGAGAGAAAGATAAAGGAACCTGGTTCATACAAGCCCTCTGCGACAACATGAAACTACTGGTGCCAAGGTGAGGCGCTTACGAGACACGTGTCCGTTTTCTCTTTATTGAATCTCATGGATGTCTAGGAGGAGAAATAGAGATTTTCTTTCTTACAGGTCTTCCTGTCACACCAGCACCTTGCTGATGGAAAGCTCGGTCCACACTAACCGGTCTCTCTGTGTGTGTTTGCATTCATGTAGCGGTGTGGATCTGCTGACCATTCTGACACGAGTGAACCATGACGTGAGCAGAAAATCTGACAGCTCTGGTTCGAGAAAGCAGATGCCACAACCGGAGTTCACCCTCACCAAGAGAGTGGTTTTCCCCATTCCTAAAACCCATCCACCCCAGTGAGGAAAAATAGCTTAGCTCTGCATACCGTGGTAGGCTTTGTGAGACCAGTTTTATTGCACCTTATGTTGTTTACCTCGTTTGTAAGTCGCTTTGGATAAAAGCGTCTGCTAAATGACTCAATGTTAATGTGATGTCAACTCCTGTCCATACACCAGCTTATGTACTTGATGTTTATCCTAAAACCTGTTTACATGGACGAGCTGTGCACGTGCTGTACTGTACATGGTTTGGTTTGCGTGTTTCAAATCAGGGCGAAAGTCACGTTTAACCAAACCTGCTGTAATACTGTAGCTCAAGAATTTTCTACAATAAAGGAACTTTATATATTTTTAATGAACTGTTTTTCTAGATTAAAATCAGCTGGCAGGATAAATGCCTTCTGTTCAAAAGATGTAGAAATCTCAAAGCACTCAGGGACGTTTACTGTGCGTAAATGAATAATCATTTAAAAACGGAATTGCCCTTAGATCAAACTTTACCTCAAAACAATCTAAGAAATAAGGAAAATATTTAATGTTGATGAATGTTAAGAATGTCATAATAAACAGTATACACTAAACTTGGTAAAGAGCTCTTTGTACCTCCGCAGAATCAAAACACAGACATGCTGAAACACCGCCTAACCAAAAACAGTTTTTGTGTGATTATATGTTATATATAATATTATTCACTTTGATGATGACACACACTTCTGACGTTGTTTCACAGAATTTATTTCTATTTTTGGCACTGACAATTGGGAAAAAGTCGTACAAGTCATCATCAGCATTTTCAGCTCATGGCGTTTCCGTGACTATATAAAAAAGGTCGAGTTTTTTACCTTTGCAGTCGACTCTTGAGTATTTAAACCTAAATCTGTCTAGCTAAATCTATATAAGGTCTACTCTATCTAAACATTTACACCGTGTCTACATCGGACACGACGCGACAAAAGACAATAAAACGCATTAGAACCTAATTTTAAATGTTGTCGCGTCGCGCCACGTCCGGTGTAGACACGGTGTTAGAAGCTTTTTAACAGTATTGAAGTTCACATTTTGTCCTCTTATTGACCGATTTATTGACTTTATGACATCGTTAATTAGTCAACGAAAAATATTT
>NC_079895.1:27080208-27115208 GCF_024868665.1 Triplophysa rosa | reverse complement strand
TGAACGGCTTCTTTCCGGTGTGGCTCATCATGTGCGTTTTAAGGTGTACCGCTTGCGTGAATCTCTTCCAACACTGATCGCACACGTACGGCTTCTCGCCGGTGTGAACTCTCATGTGAAGGTCAAGACTTGGTTTGTTGGAGAATCTCTTTTCACACTGATCGCACGCGAACGGCTTCTCTCCGGTGTGAACCCTCATGTGAACGGCCAGATTGTTTTTGTGCATGAAGCTCTTCCCACACTGGTCACACGTATGCATCTTCTCTCCAGTGTGGAGTATCATGTGTTTAGTAAGATTAGATTTCTGTGTGAAGTTCATCCCACACTGACCGCACGTGAACGGCTTCTCTCCTGTGTGGACTCTCATGTGCAGCTCAAGATTAAGTTTTCCTTTGATAGTCTTTCCACACTGAGTGCAGGTGACACATTTCTTCACTCTTCCTTTCTTCAAAAGGGTCTTTTTAGCCTTTTCTCTGGGTTTGACATGACGTTCATCCTCCACTTCACTCAGCTCTTCACGATCCTCGTTCTCTTCCATCATGTCTGAAATGAAAGGAAAAAAGTTTCAGTTTCAGGTCAAATCGCAAGTGTGAGATCGGTAGTGCCTGGTACGGAGTCTTGATTTGTTGCTTTCTAGAAGGATGAGGTAAAAATGAGAAAGGATTGTTAGAGAATGGACAAGTAGGGGTATAGGAATGAAATGCAAAGAAAAGAGCGTTCTTCTCTCTGCAGATTGTCACTCTGTTTTGAGTTGAGCATGCTTGCCAGCAATAAACAGAACTTAAAAGACAAATATTGGTCTTATACTCGGAAAGTTTCCACGAGAATATTTTACTCGTGTTTTAAAATCTAATGAAATGAAAATGTAACAAGTTTCATCTTCTTAATTAAAACTAGGAATGACGGTCATTGCGCGCTGTCTCAGGGCGGCTCTGGAGATGTTTATGTGTGTGTTCGTGTCCTCAGACAGACGCTTAAAATAACAACGGGCTCCACGCGTGCTTGAGTATGTAGTACACGAAACGGCGCTGCTCATTCACACAGACACGCGCAGAACAAACAGATATTTACACAGCATTTTTCTGTAACTGGGTTCATACCTGTATCTGCACGGAGGAAAGCTGTTCCCGGGTGCGTTTTCTCGTTTTGCAGCTGCAGTGGCGTTTATTTCAACCCCAAAACTATGGCGCATAAAACACGCGTGCGTTGGTGATGCAAAACAGTTCCAAACTTAGACGACAACAAAAGAAAAGTATCCTCGAGACCTCGCCTGCTAAACGGTCGCTCGGTATTTGGTGTTGCAGACTTAAAAAGACTTTGGAGGCGGGGCGATTCCTGATGTCTGGGCTCCTTTTTGGGTTACTTTGGCCCTGTCCCAAATGGCACACTCCGGTCTTGTGGACCTCCTCCGAGTCCACACTTGGTGACGTCAGGAAGTGCAGACCTATAGGGCACTAGGCACGAGTCCATAAGGGTACATGGGAGTGCATTTTGGGACAGGGCCTTTCATGGTGAAAGACCCGAGGGGCAACCTTCCGGTCTCTCTCGTGAAGCCAACGCGGAAGTGACTTTAATTGCAATTTATCGACTTGCCGCTAGAGACTGGCTCCAAAAGAGAGCAGAATCTCATTGATCCCCATGTTAAAATGGGCAACTTTACAGCAGAAAAAAAATCATGTTTGCAGCCTGGTAAAAAAATATTTTGGTCTAGAAAGCTAATTTTACCCTTCATGACATCTGTGAGGAGGGTGAATTTTTTTTATAACTCACCCGTTTAACTTATATGAAGCCTTAAAATTCTGCAAATTAGGTGCGTGGCCACTTGAGTGACAAGTGGTTTCAGCAAACCAGGCGCCTCAGCTCTCACCACGTCCCGCCTTTTTGACCATTTTCGATGATCCGGGAGTGACGCGCGATGCCAAGATGGCGACGAGCGCCTCCGCCTACTTTAGGCTTCATTTTTTACTCTTCACAAACCTACGGGTGACGTCACGGACACTACGTCCATATTTTATACAGTCTATGTGAAAGACACACATCCACTTTTATTGAGGGCTGCCAACTATGGCTTTTGACTGGATAATATTGGGGCATGGAGGGAGATTTTTTGCTCTGGCGGTGGCGGGGGACTTTGGTGTTGCCGCGGTCTTTTTAAATGCATAAATGTGTCATTATAATTTGTAATATAAATGTGGAAAATTCTCCCATACTTACTGTGTATTAAAGGATTTTGTGTTCTTTGCCTCCGCGTCGTGCATTAATATTGCTCGAGTAGCTGACATACAGCCACACAACACTCATACTCGACAAAAGTTCAAAGGGCAAGTATCACAGAACAATATGTAGATATACTATATATATATATATATATATATATATTGTTGGGTCTATTCATTTCATAAGAGGTGTATTTTTATAATTTTAGTATCCTAGCAATATGTATTAATCGACATGTGCTTTCAGAGAAATAGATGTGGACCGAAACTGAACAGTAGTTCCTCCTGGCAGGGTGGTATTTACCAGAAACTGAGTGATAAATCATGTGATTTCATGAGAATGTGGGGGAAGGAGTGTTGTTCCTCTTTTTGTGTTAACAGAGTGTGAGTGAGGAGACACCCTAAAACATGGAGGTCTGCCTGGTAACTTCGGACAGAGGCTTCTGTATTGGCAGAGAAGAGAGTCACCCCACCGGGCTCTGGGAGGGACCAAACAAGAATATAAAAATATGTGTGATGTGTTTGTACAGCGTTCTGGAATGCCCAGATGCTCTTGATGTATCTGTTGTTCGGAATCCTGAGCTCAGCTCGATCTATTTTACTCGCCTTCTATTCTAAATAAAATCAATCTGATCATAGACGTTGTATGAGCGATTTCTGAACCTGTGGAAATATTATTCAGTTAGAAGTATGATTTAATTACCAATATAATCAATAAGTGTTTTCTTTCATTAAATCATTAAGCTGTGTGCTTTTATCATGAGCTTGCTGTTTTTACTCCGAGTGAAACCACAATGAGGAACTCACCAAGAGCTGCATGAATAAAAACAGGATGTGGGTTAAACCGACAGAACATTTAGTTCTGCTAGGCTGACAAAGAGTCACACAAAGATGAATGAATCTACTGCATATGTTTTAAGTATAATCATGAGTTTTGATGTGTTTTATTGAATCATAGGATTAAGAACAACGCTGCATAATTAAAACATTAGATGATTGAGTTTTTTGCTGAAAGTATTTTAACATGTTGTCTTGCCGTCTGACAACCCAAAGCTTTGTTACCTTTTTACATCTGATAATAAAACTTCTGCTTAATTTTGGAGAAACGTCTCTTGCAAATTTTTGAACATGCAGGACTGCCTTAAAAGTCCAACAAACCGGGGAAGGACTGTAAGATTTCAGTCCAACAATATATATAACTGAAACTCTTATCAACTGACAAACTGTAAAACATAAGATAAAAGTTGAACAGATATAATGCAAATATAGCAGGTATATTTCTTTCCGAAAACCAAAAAACTTTGTGTTAGAAAGTAGTCACAGTTCATAAACATGAATTTACATTTACGTGTGACATTTCACTGTTAAATGTAATGTTTTTAACTGAAGGAAACTAACAAGCTCTTTGTAGAGCTATGGACGTCTATTTATTTAGAGCTAAACATCACAATGTGCATACTTATCATTTTTTAAAGACAGGTAAGTTAGGTAAAATTGTATTAAACATGATTATGTGCAAATACGCTAAACACCTACCCCAAATAATCTGACAATTCTCTTGTAAAACAAAAATCAAGAAATATATACAATAGAGGAATATATGCGAGTTTGGTTCCAAAGTGAGATAACTCCGTTTTTAAAAATGTTCAAAATTCATGTTTTTTTATCATGCATTCCAATTATATATCAAGCGATTTAAGCCATAATAACTAAAAAAATACAGCTAATTAACACACTAAAAGTAATAAAAAACACGATTTTTGATTTTTAAAAACGGAGTTATCTCACGTTGGAACCAAACTCTTCATATATTAATAGTAATCTAATACATTCTCTGTACAGGTGTCCTGGCTCTTCTTTGGTGTGTTTACTGGTGTGTTTAAAGTTTTCAGAGCTTTAGCGCCACCGCATGGATTTTTTGTGTAACAGCAGTGGCAAGGGGACACGAAATGTAAAGCAGATCTAACTAACTGGACACATTTGTCCATCCATGGTGTGATTACACAATGTCACAGCACGTTTTATTCATTTTTAATAAGTAAATGTTTATTGTAAATGTATTTATTATATAATTTTTTTCTATAATTTATGAGAAAATTAACATGAGTCATTCAGCTGTATAACCATAACTCAGCTTTTTCTTAAGTTATGCTTCAACCCTTATAGCCATTCTGACGCATTTAAACTAGATAAAGGTCTCACACACTTCTCTAACACAGAAAAGGCTATGAGTCTCATAGCAAAAAGACCATGATCTCATGGGTCAAAGGTTACAGGCCAGGTTGAACATCAAACAGCACCATAAGACATCTTTCGCACGCAAACGCTTTGAGCACACACACTATATGTATTCTTCACACGAGATCTGGTCTAAAATGCATGGTAGTTTTTGAAGTACATGTAAGCTAGGGGTAGTAAATGTCAATATTACATACATTCGCATTTTAGAGATGGATGTTTTTGTCTTTCATATAGTAGCAACTGACAAAATGACATACATCTACATTTTAAAGATGGATGTATGTACATATATTTTTTAATCCTTTAAAAGGTTTCGCCACAGTTAAAAGTTGACGTAAGAAGTTTGTGGAAAGTCAAAAAAGGATGGACTAACAGAAGTGTATTTGTTAGGCATCTACAGATGAACTCTGTGTGTCTCACTTTGCTTGCTCCAGCAAATAAAGATTGAAACCTCTTGAAACCTGGCTCTCTGGTCTTCGTGAGTTCTTTCTACATTGGCTGATCGACTTCTTGCCATGACAGTCTAAATGTGAAGCGCTTGAATCTATTCTGTTTCTTTGTTAAAATATCTAGAAAACTAGTAAAGGACTGTGAGAAAAACATTTGAACCAACAACTACCCTCAGTCAGTAATAAGCTTTAAGTGGCCTTTCACAGCAAGTCTGGAGACATCAGCATAGCAAATGAGGTGACAACATAAAATAAAAAGTATTTTCAAAGCAGTTCTTTTAATATACATGAGCCTCAGACTATCAATACTCATTCAAGCCATTCAGGATCATCAGCAGATCATCCCAATTTATTTGAGTGTTTGCTGTTAGAAACTTGTGTTTCTCATTTAAAAATGTATGTAGTAGTGGCCAAAATGGAACTACACAACAGGCAGACGCATTATTGTATCTTCAATAATATGTTTAAAGAGTGTAAATGTAAATTGACCAATGCTGGACATCACCTTTGGCCCCTTAAAAGCATCGTGTTAGAACGCTGTCATTTCCGTGACGACAGATGATTAAGTTTACTTGTATAGGTGACTACAGTTGCCCCCTTTACCTGCATTGTGCACACACATGCAGATTCTGCAAACGCATCGCAGAAAAGAAAGAGTGACCAAGAGGCCGAGACTGAAGAGTTCAAGAATGAGAAACCTACACAACATTTCTAAAACTTTAACTAAAATGAACATAAAAAGTAAAAATCTAAAAATAAAAGCTAATTTAAAATACTGATAAAACTCAAATCAAAACTATAATAGGCTAACTATGCAGTAATGTTGTCAGTTTATTTGATCTTTTTGTTTTTGTCATGTTTTCTCCTGAAAGGACTGCCATAAAGGCCCCAAGTAGTGAGAAGGATGGGGTGTGGCTAGGTAAGATGATGGATTACAAGTCGTTCTCTCCTCTCCTTTGTTAAGCAGCTCTCAGAAAAAAGCATCAGCACAATTTTCACATGTGTAGCTCTTTCACACTTTAACACAGAAACATCTGTAAGTTCATACAGACGATTAGCATGTAACGTATGTGACATTATAGAATGAGCGTTAAATGTAGGCATTTTAGCATTTCATAGGTTATGCAAAACAAATGTGATTACAGTATGCGTTTAGATTAGTTTTAGCATTTAATTCAGGCAAAAACTATCTTTACATACTTAAATGCAGACTGTGTTGTACAAAAACAAATATTTGGATTGTCTCTGTCTCATTTTTTTTTAATAAAGAACCAAGGTATTTTCCAATGCTGAATTTGGCAACCCAAGCTGCAGGACATGGCCATGAATCCAACAGGTCCTCCAGTCCAAACCAAACAGTTCACATAATATACAACAATGAGTATATGCGCACGACTACTTAATATTTAGACAAAGTTTGATCACTAACTCACTTAATATTTGAAACATTCTCATATATGCTGTAATTTCTTGGATCGTTACTTTTGACCTCTGATCTACACTGAACGAGCCTCCTGGCTGGAGTTCTTCTGCTGGCTGGAGCCGGTGACTAAGATAAAACATAAAAACATACATTTGTTACCACACCATCGTTCTGGGGAAAAAACGCTGTATTACAAGACACGTTCACAATGAGAGCTGTTGACAGATAGAAAGAAAAGAAAACGTACTCTCTGACCAGCATCTCTGTTGTTTTTCCTTCTCCTGTCAAAGTAACACATCACATGTTTTGTTTCAAGTCTATTAACGACAAAATTAATAGAGCTGATCTTTTTTCACAATAATTTCATTTCTTTTACATTAGAAGAGATAGAGTAAAGCCAGATAATAAAACACACATTCAAATGTGATGCATGCAACAGCCGGTTGAGTATAGACCATATATAGTCCGGCTATGAGTAACCCACTTCTAGCCCAAATAACCATCAATTTGGTTACATGTCGTTTTTGCCTAAAAAAACTTGCATGGTGTATGATATTCCACCATGTAAACAAAACCTACAGTGTTAAAGGCGATTGGTTTAATTTATTTGACATGTTTTGTGCGTAGCCACGATTTTGCTCCAATTTAGACCGGCTATTTGTAGCCCACGTATGGTCAAGTCTGGTTCGTTTTCGTTCTTTGTGCTGTTAGTCCACCCTGCGAAATCGAGGCGATTTATGGTCTAATTGTAACATCTTGGCTATAGTCTTGATTTAGGCCTATTTAGACTAGTACTTGTGTACCAATGTGTTAAATGTGTTTAGTGTTTAAATGTATATGTCGCCCACGCAGATCATTTTTGCTGTCATTCACAACATTTATATACATTATTTTTATTTATTAAAATGCAATTACAATTTCAACCGCTAGATGGCGGTCGCTCCTCGGGTAGTCTCAGCCTCAGACGTCACGCCCACAGACCGTTGGCTAAACGTCTGATGCATAAGGCACACTTTTCTGGAAACACTTCAGCACGTTTGAATTCGTCATCTGATTGGTTGAATTTCACAGGCTTTCCGGGAGACGTGCGTGTCGCGTTCTTTAACGGTCCGCCTGAACAACAAAGCCTTTTGATCTAAGAAGTAAGCTGTCGTGTTTACAACGGTTGCTATAAGAATTCATCACGATCGACTAAACGCTCAATTCTTAAAAGTATGCGAGGTTCATGTCATAAACTTATAATCATTGTTTCTGTTAACTTTTGACACGTTGGTGAATGTACATCGGTCTGTCACTGCGGGGACATTTCCACGCCTCTAAACATGACGCCGCGCAAAACGAAACGTGATTGGTTGCTTTACCTGTCAGTCATATGGCCTCTTGGACGGGCCGTTCCAAAGAAAGCGGCGATAAATTCCAGACCTTCAGTATGAATTTCACGGCACACTTTAAAGAGACGGATAATTTTGATTTGGACTAGTATGTATCTGTGTTTTCGATTTCACATGTGTTCATTATTTATCTATTGTATTTTCTCTATTAATTATTTATAATTTTCTATTATCTCAATTTGTCTAACTTGTGAAATTGATCTTTTCCTTAAAAGCTTTAGATTTTGACTGTTTGATGACTAGTCTATTCTTGGGCTATGGTTAGACTTTTATAACAGTGACGTCACGGAAAAATCTGAAGGCCATCCGTTGTTTTATCTTGTATTTTTTCTGTAACGATGAGTAATCCAGGCAGAGAAGCGGATCCATGTGCAGTGTATATTTAATGAAAATAATACAAGATAACTCAAACCAATGTAATCCACAGACCGAAGGAGGCACAAAAACAAAGCCCGACACCAAACAAAGAAAACACTAGGGCTTAACTACATAGAAGCTAACAAGATAACAAGACACACCTGGAGGAACTTATTAACACTAAAAACTACAAAGGACTACAAAACATGGCACAGAACAGGAAGTAACAGAAAAGTTGACCAACACAGGGGAAACACGGACTGGGATCGCGACACTAACGTTGTTTCTGGATCTGATTCTGCAAAGCATGCATCTGTCACTCAATCAAACCCTCGCATCGTGTGCTCTAGTACACACACAAGTGCGCACAAACCAGTGGTGCGGTTTTTTCAGACTTTCCTTCAGAGAGCGACAGCGACAAGTGTCATTTAAGATAAACCTTAACTTTCAGCGAGTGGAAAAATGTCTCTGCGTCTTCTCCGTTCATGACAGCATAGGAGCAGCACTTGTGAGTGAGTGAATGAATTATTACAAAACAGCGTGTAATTGGCATTGTTATTGATTGGACATATGAACATAAACATTTTTTTCTGTAATTATTATTTGAAGAGTTTGGTTCCAAAATGAGATAACTCTGTTTTTAAATATTTTCAACAATCGTGTTTTTATTATGTTAGTTAGATGTATTTTTTGAGCCAACTGCAGTTTGATTGATATTAATTGGAATGCACAATAAAAACATTTTGGAACCAAACTCTTTATTTTACATTAAATTTTAAACATTAAATATGTAAACGACTTCGGCTTTATTGGGTATTCAGTTGTATTAAAATACAGTAAGTTCAGAGAGTGAACGCATGGACGTCGCGATGACATCGTAAAATTAATGCTAATTAGCATGTCACCTTGACGGGTAAAAATAGATTATTTTGTATTTTTTTATGAGCCTGTCCGTCGAAAAAGTCTAGCGCAACCTCTGAGTAACACCACTAAAAGTAGGCTACTACTACTCCTAATATTGTTAAATCCATATTTTATAACATCGGATTACAGTTTTAAAAATAAAAGCTGTACAAAGTGAGAGACAATTGATTAAGGTGTGATAAAATACCTGTATGCTGTGAAACAGTAGACCATTGTCGTACTCTTGACTGGCTTTGAGTACTAAAGATTCTGACGTTCCTTTAGCCACAAACTAATATATTTGCTCACTCCCTCATGGGTCCATCATGTGTGGATGTCTCACCTGTGAATGCAGATGATGAAGCCGATCATCAGACAGACCATAATAACTCCAGCGCCTGAGATGAGGATGTAGAGTAATGCTTGCTCGAGTGACTCCTCTGGTGTGTTTTCTGTGAAACATAAACCAAACAATTCTGTTCTCATAATCAACCCTCAGAATGATGAAAATACAGTCAAAGAAATCCTGGAGTAACCTGTGACTGTTAATATCCATCTCATTGCTGTTTCAGTATTATGACAGGAATAGTTTCCAGCATCAGATGTTTGTATTTGATTTATTTTCAGTTCAGTTGGAGCTGCTGGACTGATACACATCCTATCTGAAGTGAACTTTGTCATATTTCTGTTATGAAATGAGTCGTAACTGAAAATAACACTGTTGTTCATTTTCCACGTGATATCTTCATCATGAGGAGTTGTGTTGCAGTGAAGTGTCACTGTGTCTCCTTCATAGACCGTTCTGAAGACATGATGCTGAATCGTTTGAACACTGGAATCAGAATCTGATGAAAAGACACAAGACCTCAGTCACTGAATGTTTTATAACAACTGCATTGAGAGATGATAAAAGTTAAACAGCAGACAAAACCGAAACAAATCAAATCTAAAGAATAGAATAAAGTGTATTACATTCAAATGTACCTGCGTGAGTCAGTGAAGTAAGAACGATGCAGAGATTCAGGTGAAGAATCCAGGTTTGTGAAGTCTTCATGATGAAAACAGTAGTATTGTGAGACTCTTCCTCTTCTGATGAGAATCTACACACAGGGGATGTGGTTACACACCAGCACTGAGCTCAGTGTGAAGACTGATGCTTTATTCTCTATTCTTCTATTTATTTACATTAATAATATACTGTTACAGCAGCATTATCTGTAGTTTTACCATTACATGCATTACATTCAGTTCTTTCACAATTCTGTATTTTGATTTTCAAAGTCCAAAGATGGTTTGTATCTGGATAATATGCAGGCCTAACGTAGGACCAATCATCTGTCCTTCATTTGAGTTAAAAATGAAAAATAAAGGCTCAAAGAACAAAAAGATCTCTGTGTGGAAACTCGTTCTGTAGGATGATCTGTTTACACGTAAACTATATATGGAAACAAGTTTTGCACCTTAACCACAAGGCATCAGTGTCATATGCCATATGCCCAGTTTCATATACTGTATCAAAGGCTCTACAAAAAGTCATTGTAAATCTTTATTGTCAAAAAAACATTTGTACCATTCCAACAAGCCTTTTTATAATTAAAAACGACTTCATAAAACAAAACACATCTTATGCTTTAGACTGTAGTCAGTACAGTGTGGTACAACAACTGTCTCTCAGGCAAAACTGTTACGAAGGCAACGTGTGTTTATCAGTGAGTTATATAAAGGTTTGGGGATTCATTTTTCCTATTTCAATTGTAACTTTCTAGTCTGTTTAAACAGTACACTGCAAGTTGGTCACCAGGACAATGCATTAAATATGCATATGCACAAAGTGAAGCTTACCTATTTCTGGTTAAATATGAAGTCTCTATTTTTAGCCAGAGCAAATATACTTTACCAGGGGTCACCAGTGGAAAATAGCAAATAATATAGAATAATTTCACTAAACTAATAAAGATTAGTGAATTTAATCTTATGGTATACATGTCACAGTGCTGTAATACAAAACTTTAGTTTAGTGATGAGCTCCAGCGCTTAAATACGTGACTGGGGATCCTGTGGTTCTTGAAAAAAAACATAAAAAACCAGCCAAGCCGTTCGTTCAACAACCCTAGGACCCTTTGTGCAAAACTTGATTTAAAATTTTAAATTGACAACTTGAAAAGTAAGTATTTGTACTTACATGCCAATGTGCACTCGCAGCCCCAATGGGAAAATAATGTGAACTCTAAACTTGAACGCAGAGATTTGCCTTCGTGGGCAAAAATCACATCGCCCCCTAATGCAGGAAAAATCACAATAAATGGATCTACTCCAGAGGATGAGTTTTTAAATAATTGCTTATAGTTTTCAATTATAGCGGAACCCTCAAACCTATGTATGCTATGCATTATTTTGTCAGGTATATGCCTACTATCATGTATGGATATCTTTCTGTTACACTATCATGTATAGATCTTTATGTTATTAATTTTGGCGGTATTGTTATTGTGTTCCTGTGGTTTGAATGTTGTGTCTTTAAAGACAACAGATTCTATTTATACATCTTACACATTAAGATCTACAGCCTACAGATCTGACGCAGGAGCCCACGTTCTACGTCAGCACCACACGCATGCGTTGTGTGGTCCTAGAGTTGTCGAATGACTTGAGGGTGACTAATTCCCTTTAAACTGGTGAAGCAGGCTGGTTTTAGAGGGGTTTTGGCAACTTTTCAGCTGGAAGACCAGCTTGTCCAGTTTGACCTGCCAGGTTAGACCAGCTTAAACCATACTTCCATCTTAAACCAGCGAAGACCAGCAAAGCAGCTTAACCATGGTGGCCAAGTTTTCGGTCTAGCCAGACTGGTGGGCTCTAGCTAAAACCAGCTTGACCAGCTACAAAAAGTGGCCAAAACCTCTCTAAAACCAGACTGGGAGACCAGCTTAAACCAGCCAACCAGTGTAGCTACAACTACTTGAAACTGGGTGATCCAGGGTATGATGTCCAGAAGGCATTTTTAAAATAATTAAAAATGAAAAGATTTTAAGATCATGTGAGAAACACTTCAGTCACCTATTAAAAATGTAAGGGAGTCCTTTGAAAGGGAGTGTATATTATAACATTATTGTCACGATCTCGTGGCGGAAGAACCCAATTGCAGGCAGCGGGGATGAAGGGGTTAACAAAACAGATTTTAATAGTTCAAAATGAAGAAACAAAACAAAGACCCACGATGGGGATAACGGATTAACAGAATAACAGGATAAACAGGACGAAGACTAACTGACACTAAACTAAGATAACCACACTTGACAAACTAAACTGGACACTTACTAGACTCACGAAAACAGCAGGAACAGACGAAAACGGCAGGAACAGACGAAAACGGCAGGAACAGACGAAAACGGCAGGAACAGACGAAAACGGCAGGAACAGACGAAAACGGCAGGAACAGACGAAAACGGCAGGAACAGACGAAAACGGCAGGCTAGGGAGGCAAAAAGGAACAGGGGTACACTGAACGCAAGGACACCACACACAATGACCGAACACAGGACAATGGAACATGAGGGCGTTTTATAGGGAAGACAAACGAAGGGTAATCAACGAGGGCAGGTGGGAAACATTAGACACGGCAGGGAAGCAATACATGAAACGAGAGGGGCGGGGCCAATGACAAGACACTAGAGAGAACGCATATTATTGTCAAAAGGACAATAATAAGTTTCTCTCCACACATAACCAAAGGCTTTGTCATGACTCTGCCACAGGACCAAGAAAAACATGACTAAGTGAGGCAGAGCCATGACAATTATACGTTGTAAGAAATCTATTCTTTTATTTTATTTTGATTTTTTATTTTGATGTCACACTTTTGCTCAAAGCATGAATTGACTGAAATATTTATAAAAACGTGTTATATTGTAGTCACAGTTGTGTGAAAGCTGTGTGTGAAAATGTTGCACATTTTGAAATGAATGTTCAGGTTTTAATCAATCATGGCACTGTAGCACCTTTCACAATTTTGCATTGTTGCGAAGCAGCTTTTGAAAAACGTTTTACTAGAAAATATTTAGATGGTATTATTGCAAACTGTTCATAAGATATCAGAATCAGAAAGAGCTTTATTGCCAAGTGTGCACTGAACTATTTATAAAATAACTATTTAGCTTGTTGAATTATTATTGCATCTAGTATAAATATTGTATAACATTTTTATTTTTACATTCTTATGTATATATTTAGGCTACATTTTTTTTACATTTAAATTTATTTGACAGTTTAGTAACTTTAGATTTGATGAAAACATAAAAAAGAGCTATTCATAACACTATTCACAGCATTAACTTTCTGCTCATTTGAGAGAATTCTGTCACAAACTGTTATTGCTTTTTCATGAGCTAAAAGCACTAGTTTTTTGCCTCTCGTGAAGCATTGTTCGGTGGAATAGTGTCAAAACCATCACCCGTCGGGTGAATATCTAATATTTGATGTAACGGGTGTAATATACCACACTTCTATCACACTTAGCCTAGCAGAAGTGACGTACGAGGCATACCACAGAGGACTAGAGTTCCGCGATTTTAATGGGAAAACACCAGCAAAACACAGGGTTAAAACCCAGTCAAATATCCACAGACAAATAATCCAAGGGAAAAACAAGATGAATAGTCCTCAGGAAAATAGGGTACGAGGTCCTCCGATGGACAGACAAAATATCCACAAGTTATAAATCCACAGGGAAACGGGTAAACTAAATAACAGGATCAGGATCTAGAAAATACAACTGACAACCAGACCAGACCTCGAACAAAGATCCAGTAGCCAAGACTATTTCGACTCACCTCAGCTGATACCAAGCTGATTTGACAAGGTCCTGTTCTTCTTTGTGTTCAAGCTCTGTCTGAAGAGCTGGTTTCTATTTGAAGCGCTTTACAGCGTTGAGCATTGTAGCCAATCGTGTGCAACTGATGGACAGCTGTAGTGAGGACTCCATACTCTTATCACAATTTAAATAAACGTTTTAGCTCATCATGCTCCTGGTCCCTTTTCTGCATTAAGCTTCATTTAGCCTTGATGGCAGCTTAGCCTTTAGCGGCTTGGGTGTAATTTTACAGAAATAGGTAAGGAAAACTATATTGTTAATATCACGTGAACAATGTAGGTATTTTTTAACAAATTTTGCATAAATCAAAATACATTTCATGAATCACTAATCAAATATAGAATAACAATATTTTAGTGGATTCACTCTTGGACGTCTCTCCCGAAACTCTGCCGAATTTAGTTACTACATGTTTTAAAAATGCATTAAGCAGGAATTCCTTATATTTTGTTACTTGTTGCGTGAGAAAATCAATGGTTTTGTCTACATCATGTAGATGTAGCCTAACGCGGCATTTTTGTCAAACGGGTAGGGTAGGGTACAGAATTAAATTAGTGCTGCTGTCAGATGTTGGGTGTTCTTTTAATTACTGCGTGTGCGGGTTTATCAAACAGGACGAGAGAGAGTCACGCCCAGTCCGTTCACTGCAATGGAACAGTTTTTTCACAGCAACGGCGGCTCACGGATCCTCTCTCTCAACGGCTCTGGGTGGGCAGGGTGGGCAAAGCTTCTGATAGGCTTGATCCCCCGTGGAGCTGGGCCTGTAGTCTAGACCAGTGTTGGGTGTAACTAGTTGCTAAGTAATTAGTTACTGTAATTTAATTACTTTTCCCTTGAAAAGGTACAGTAAGGGATTACTCTTATTTTTTCTGTAATTTAGTTACAGTTACTTTTAATGTAATTAAAGTAAATACTTTGTGTAATATATGTGTGTGCAATAGTGGAATTGACATCAAAATTCAAAGTCTAACTTTAAAATCTGCACTTTAATGTATAATTCTCACATTTGTAATACTTTGGTCAGTTAAACTTACTACTTTATGTAGTTTAATATTATTTATTTGAATGAAGTAAACGAGCCGTTTCACGTCTATCCTTGAATCACTTAACTAATGAAAGTTGATGTAGATAATAGAAAATAATTAGCAATAAATAATTAAATATTTTATGGAGAGAGTAATTTGCACAGTAATCTAATTACACTATTGAATTTGTAATTAGTTACTAGTATTTAATGACTTTTCAGAGTAATTTACCCAACACTAGTCTAGACACATTGATAGTGTGGTCCACTTCTGTGTTCCAGACACCTGTGGCTAATGTTTCACACCTCATTTTAAAGCTCATAAGTAAAAGGTTTACAAATATGCACAGGTATGGCATGAATGCATGCGCAGTGTTTGCTTGTCTGCTTATAATCTCACATATAGAACGAAACCACCTGTTGATTTGATACAATACTGTATATTTTAAAATGATAAAAAAACAAAAACAGTGAGAAGCTGTTGCTAAGATCCAGAGGTGAATGACTGTCACGACGGTGCGTGGAGAAGAGAACCCAAATGCAGGCAGGCAGTAAGGGGTTAACAGAACAGACCTTATTTTATTAATTACAAACAAAAGACAAAACAAAAACCCACGAGGGGGTAAAACACAACGACAGGGGAATATAATAATACAAACTAAACAGGAACACTCACTAAATAAACTAAACTAAGACAACACTAGACAAAGATACACTGACTAAACTTACGAGATTAAATGACACAGGCAGGCCCACGAAGCACTCATACACAGAACAGCCATAGTACAATCCAAGAGCAACAAGACAAAGAAACATGAGGGCATATATAGGGAGAGACAAACGAGGGATAATTACACAGGGCAGGTGGGGAACATTAGACACGGGAGGAAGGCAATACATGAAACGAGAGGGGCGGGGCCAATGACAAGACACTGGAGAGAACGCATATTCTTGTCAAAAGGACAATAATATGTTTCTCTCCACACATAACCAAAGGCTTTGTCATGACTCTGCCACAGGACCAAGAAAAACATGACTAAGTGAGGCAGAGCCATGACAAATGACATTCAGAAAGAGGCGTTATTAAACATTCAGTGTCAGTTTCTCTTGTGTCAGTTAACCACATCCTCTGTCTATAGATTCTCATCAGAAGAGCTTGAGATCATTCACAGGAGAGCAAGAGCTTGATTTCTATCTCACGGTACTGCTGTTCTCATCATGAAGACTTGACAAACCTGGATTCTTCACCAGAATCTCTGCATCTTTCTTACTTCACTGACTCACGCAGGTACATTTGAATTTAATACACTTTATTCTATTCTTTAGATTTGATTTGTTTAGGTTTTTTTGTCTGTGATTGTGTTGGTGATTAAAGATTTTGTCTGTGAATGTGCTGTTTAACTTTTATTATCACTCAATGCAGTTGTTATAAAACATTCAGTGACTGAGGTCTTGTGTCTTTTCATCAGATTCTGATTCCAGTGTTCAAAAGATTCAGCAACATGTCTTCAGAACGGTCTATGAAGGAGACACAGTGACACTTCACTGCAACACAACTCCTCATGATGAAGATATCACGTGGAAAATGAACAACAGTGTTATTTTCAGTTACGACTCATTTCATAACAGAAATATGACAAAGTTCACTTCAGATAGGATGTGTATCAGTCCAGCAGCTCCAACTGAACTGAAAATAAATCAAATCCAAACATCTGATGCTGGAAACTATTCCTGTTATAATACTGAAACAGCAATGAGATGGATATTGTCACGGATGAGGTGCAAGAGAACCCAAATGCAGGCAGGCAATGGCAATGACGGGGTTAACAAGTATACTTTATTTACAAATAACAAAGGTACCAAAACAAAACACCCACGACGGGGAAAACTGAACTAAGAATGTACTGTATAAAAGATAAACACAAAAACATCCCTCAAGGGGGAAAAAACGAGAACTAAATAACACGAAGACTAACAGGCAAGACCAGGCAGGAACAGGACGAGAAACTCACGGGAACCACAGACAGAGGACGTAGAACCAACACGACGAACTGCATACACAACACGTAATATTGAACAATCCAACAGCACAAGGCAAAGAAACATGAGGGTATATATAGGGGAAGACAAACGAGGGATAACGAGCAAGGACAGGTGTGGAACATCAAACACTCAGGGAAAGATAACAAGGAAACGAGAGGAGTGGGGCCAATGACAAGACACTGGAGAGAACGCATATTATTGTCAAAAGAACAATAATATGTTTCTCTCCACACCTAACCAAAGACTTTGTCATGGCTCTGCTACAGGACCAAGAAAACATGACTAAATGAAGCAGAGCCATGACAGAAGCCCCCCCTTTAATGAGCACCTCCAGGTGCTCACCAAGGGGTAGACGGACGAGACAGGGCAGACTGAGACAGTGACATGACAAGACAGAACAAGGAAAACAAAATCAGAGGCAAACAAGACAAGATAATCATGGGGTTGGGGTGACACAACAAGAATAACAAACATGTGAGGGGGGGTGGGGCAAAACAAGAGTTCAGGGGGGAACAAAAGAGTCCAAGGGGGGAACAGTTCTAGTCCCCGGCTGCGCTCGAGGGCGCGTAGTCCTAGGGGACTTAGGGGAAGTCCTGGGGGGAACAGTCTTTGGCCCTGGGACTTCCCAGGGGCCGGCTGACGGCTGGACAGGGCTTGACGCGGCTGGAAGGCCGGCTGGACAGGGCTTGACGCCGGCTGGAAGGCCGGCTGGACAGGGCTTGACGCCGGCTGGAAGGCCGGCTGGACAGGGCTTGACGCCGGCTGGAGGCCGGCTGGACAGGCTTGACGCGGCTGGACGTGACGCCGGCTGGATCACGCGCCGGCTGGACCCGGACTGGACGCCGGCTGGATCGCCGGACTGGACGCGGCTGATCCGGACTGGACGCGCTGGACCGGACTGGACGCCGGCTGGATCACCGGACTGGACGCCGGCTGGATCACCGGACTGACGCGGCTGGATCATGGCTACACATGACTACACAAAAGACTGGACACAGGACTGGACACAGGACTGGACACAGGACTGGACACCGGCTGCACCGGACTGGACACGGCAGCACCACCGGACTGGACACCGGCTGCACCACCGGACTGGACGCCGGACTGCACCACCGGACTGGACGCCGCTGCACCGGACTGGACGCCGGCTGCACCGGACTGGATGCCGGCTGCACTGGCCGGGTAGGAGTCCACGCTGCCCGCCGTTGCCTCTTCTTCTTCCGCCTAGCCACCCGGCTGGTGGTCGGGTGATGGAAGGAGGTATACGGAACGGCTGGCTCCGGCTGGGACTCCTCGGAGGTGGTCCCCAGGACTCACGTCTCCCCCGCTTGCCACCTAGGCTTACTGGTGGCGAGGCTGCAGGGGTTGAGGAGAGCGGTGTGGCAATGCCTAAAACCCCGATCTGCAGGGTCTGACCCTCCTGTATGGCGGCAGCGGAGATGGGTGGTAGTGACGTGTTGAGACCCTGGACTCCGGTCGGTTCATGACGTACCGCCACACGACATCGAAGTCCAGCGGTCTCAACGACCGCATCTCCGCCCGCGACAGGGGGTCCCTGAGACCGGCGTTAAAAAGCACCGCCACCTCCTCCTCCCCGAAGACATCCTCCTCTGCGGCATCCAGGAACCTATACAGATAGTCCTCGATGTCATCGTTCCCCTGACGAATGCCGCAGAGGAGGCGAGCCTGGTGGGACCGTCTCGTGCCCATGCTGCCTACTGGGTTCGTAGTGGCTGTTGGATTCTGTCACGGATGAGGTGCAAGAGAACCCAAATGCAGGCAGGCAATGGCAATGACGGGGTTAACAAGAATACTTTATTTACAAATAACAAAGGTACCAAAACAAAACACCCACGACGGGGAAAACTGAACTAAGAATGTACTGTATAAAAGATAAACACAAAAACATCCCTCAAGGGGGAAAAAACGAGAACTAAATAACACGAAGACTAACAGGCAAGACCAGGCAGGAACAGGACGAGAAACTCACAGGAACCACAGACAGAGGACGTAGAACCAACACGACGAACTGCATACACAACACGTAATATTGAACAATCCAACAGCACAGGACAAAGAAACATGAGGGTATATATAGGGGAAGACAAACGAGGGATAACGAGCAAGGACAGGTGTGGAACATCAAACACTCAGGGAAAGATAACAAGGAAACGAGAGGAGTGGGGCCAATGACAAGACACTGGAGAGAATGCATATTACTGTCAAATGAACAATAATATGTTTCTCTCCACACCTAACCAAAGACTTTGTCATGGCTCTGCTACAGGACCAAGAAAACATGACTAAATGAAGCAGAGCCATGACAGATATTAACAGTAACAGGTTACTCCAGGATTTCTTTGACTGTATTTATATATTTTTGTGTAAAAATAGTGAGGGCTGGTTTACTGATAAGATGTAACTTGATTATTTTGTGTCTCACAGAAAACAGACCAGAATCACCAAAACAAACAGCACTACTTCACATAATCCGCTCATGCGCTGGAGTTATTATGGTCTGTCTGATGATCGGCTTCATCATCTGCATTCACAGGTGAGACATCCACACATGATGGACCCATGAGGACATTGGAAAAGATAGATCTGTGACTATGATTTTGTAGATCCTATAGAAGGTTTAGACCTCAGTTTGCTCATGAAGTCGGTCACACTTGATCTCTCTTCATCAGAAAGTGTCCCTTACTCAAAGATAGCGAGTTAAGACTTCAGATCAAACACGAGACATAGAATATAAATGATTTCATGTTCATCTATATATATATATGTTATTATTATATTGTATTTATACTTGATATTGTTTTTATTTGGTAATCTCTAATATTGACAGGAGGAAAAGAAGCTGATGGGGACAGAGTACGTTATTTTTAAACAAACACATTTTTCAGACCAGTGTTGTGGTTAATGGTTTAATTTTTTGTCTCATATTAATCACAGGCGGGCTCGTGATATTTTTCTACACAGTTTGATGTTCATTTGATGGAGTTAAAATCAAATAATAATTTGTTTGGAAATGCATTGAGTGTTAATATGTGAAATCAAAGCATAATGTGCCAGAGAACAGTCGCTCAGAACATTAGCATTGCTATGGTTTGTTTTGTAGGCTTCTTACTGAATAGTTGTCAGTTCAAACCCAACAATATGGTGATCATTATGTTTTTTGAACAAGACCCAAAGGTTTTTATCGAAAATTATACAGTATATGTATTTCAATAATCCCTCCGTTTGTAGGACTGTTTGGCATAGAGTGTCAGATAAGTGATCAAATCAGAAAATCGGATTATTTGTGGTAAAATCACTCACAAATACTTAACGCAAGGTTCTGTTCTGAACGAATAAAGCAATGAATGGTCAAACGATTAAATAAACATATGCTAGGGTTGGGTAGACTGAAGCAGGTTGTAAAAAGGTGAATTCTAAAATACATATACTGTATAAAAACAATAACTTATCTACATTTTATTTAGGCAACAGCTGGTTATTAAACAACTCCAATGTCTGTAAATTAGGGCAATTCTATTATTTTTGTTTAGTTTTTTTTCTTTCTTTCTATTCTATATTTGATATTTTTCCAGTTTTTATGATTTTATATATACTGTATATGTCTAGCTGTCATTCCAACAGATTCTCCCATCACAGAAAAGCCTCATTTTACAGGACTCTTACACACTCTGCAGCACAAAAACCACAGGACTATTACTAGAATGATTTTCCCTTTTTACATTTCTTATCTAGACATTGTGTGTTTGTTGTGGATTAGTTAAGTGTCTAAAAAAGATGAAATAAATGGAGATGTGTTACAGATTTTAATTGAGCCATGGGATTTTTGTCATATGATGAAGTCAGAATCACACATTACAGAATCTAGCTAATGTTTCTGTTAGGACTGCAAGTTTTCATGCACAAGTTACATTTGAAGCACTAATTCACTAATATTCTGTTCATTTTCATATATGGCGTGGCTACATTGATCGTGACTTTCAACGGCTGCTGTGCTCTCATAGATCCTGTTGTCACTCATTATTCTGCTGGCTCGTCTCTGTGACCAATGGAAAATAAAAAATAAAACCACCACACGCTGGTTAACCATAACACCGCTCGGTCTATTTGTAGAATCATTTACTGTGAAAGAAAGAAAACTTACTCTGTCACCTGCATCTCTGCTGTTTGTTGACCTTCTCCTGTCAATTAAGAATATCACATTTTGTTTAAATCTTAATAAAAACAAAACAAAGATGTGCTTAGCTCTGTACCCATCTACTAACATTCATTTAATTGATTACTTGCAGAGACACCGAGTGAATTGAATGATATACAGTACAGTACAGTACAGTACAGTACAAACTTTACATGATTCTCAAACCGTAGGTTACGGCGTAGGTCCTACGCAGAACCATAAATTGGCCTTAAAAGACCCCCACCATTACACCACTATAAACAATACAAATATATGATTTAAAAACAGGTTTATTCAAATTTCACATTTTATTTACTATTTATATATCTGATTAAAATCTAAAACCCAGAAGCATTGGAGTGAGGTGTGATATCATTATGATTTATTGAGGACTTATATTTTACTGTTTTCAAGGACTACATTTATTCTAAACAATTTCTAAATTAATTTGTAGGGGATTTCCAAACAAAAGTGAACATCTGACTCCCTTTACAGTCTATCCAGTATTCAATGAAGGGAAGCCTACATGGTCATTACGTGGAAAAGATTACAAAACGATTTTCATTTGTGATGATACAAACATAAAGATTTGAGGGTTAAAAGGAAGTTAAGGCTATTTTGGTTTTTAGAGAGGTATTTGTAATATATTTAATACTGTATATTTAGAGATGCTCGCATCTGTTTAGAAATTGCTCATTGTGTTTTCATTAATCATTTTATTAATCACAACCTGATAACGACGAATATCTTTCCAAGTCTAAATATATCAAGAAACTGGAGACAAAATGTTTTCATAATGACGGCTTATTTTTATATAATAAGTGGCGTGAGTAAATTATGAGAGAGTTTTCTTTTAAGCATGAAATCTATAATGAAACAAAACAAAACAAAAAAAACGAAATTAAAAGTTTTGAGATCTAAATGTTAACATTTACTGTGGTGTAGTTTTAAGATGTTGTTCTGGTGTTGTCTTTTCACAAATCAACAGAAATATCGATGAAGTGCTATATAAGTAAATGTTTATTATTATTATTAAATGCTTGACTATAAGAGTTTGAAAGCTACTGTACGTGCACTTGTGCATGTGAAAGAATCACTATCACTTCCTCATCATATCACATCAAATCAATTTGCTCCTGACTCCCTCATGGGTCCATCATGTGAGTCTCACCTGTGAATGCAGATGATGAAGCCGATCATCAGACAGACCATAATAACTCCAGCGCCTGAGATGAGGATGTAGAGTAATGCTTGCTCGAGTGACTCCTCTGGTGTGTTTTCTGTGAAACATAAACCAAACAATTCTGTTCTCATATCAGTCAATCATCCCTCAGAATGATGAAAATACAGTCAAAGAAATCCTGGAGTAACCTGTGACTGTTAATATCCATCTCATTGTTGTTTTAGTATTATGACAGGAATAGTTTCCAGCATCAGATGTTTGGATTTGATTTATGTTCAGTTCAGTTGGAGCTGCTGGACTGATACACATCCTATCTGAAGTGAAGTTTGTCATATTTCTGTTATGAAACGAGTCTTCAGTAAAAATAACACTGTTGTTCATTTTCCACGTGATTTCATCATCACGAAGAGTTGTGTTGCAGTGAAGTGTCACTGTGTCTCCTTCATAGACCGTTCTGAAGACATGATGCTGAATCGTTTGAACACTGGAATCAGAATCTGATGAAAAGACACAAGACCTCAGTCACTGAATGTTTTATAACAACTGCATTGAGAGATGATAAAAGTTAAACAGCAGACAAAACCGAAACAAATCAAATCTAAAGAATAGAATAAAGTGTATTACATTCAAATGTACCTGCGTGAGTCAGTGAAGTAAGAACGATGCAGAGATTCAGGTGAAGAATCCAGGTTTGTGAAGTCTTCATGATGAGAACAGCAGTACCGTGAGACTCTTCCTCTTCTGATGAGAATCTACACACAGGGGATGTGGTTACACACCAGCACTGAGCTCAGTCTGAAGACTTTATTTAAGCTTCACTATCAACACCATTCACCTAAATACATACAGTACATTTTAAAGCAGCATTACCTGTAGCTTTATCATTACAAAGGATTACATTTAATTTGTTACGATTGTGTATTTTGATTTTCAAAGACCCAGGATGGTTAGTCTCCAAGATGCATAAGGCAGGGGTCTTCAACGGTTTTCAGGGCAAGGACCCCTTAGATGAGAGATGTTAAGACATTACATTAGCACTATTATGCATGTTATTGTTGTACATATACTTTTCTGTGTATTATTTTATTGTTAGATTGTTCGATTATTTCAAGGGATTTGCAGCATCAAACATTTTCATTTTACTGTGATATGGACAATTAAACATTTACTTGTCCTGAACCTTGGTTTTTATTAAGGCTTCAATGAGATGACTAACCCTGGGAGAAATATCCATCTGCAGGCCCGCAGAACGACACGTTTCACGACACACGATCCAGACCACCAGTCTCAGGCCGGAAATGAGGGCGAACCACACATGGTTTAGTGCAGATCGTGCTACCAACAGTTTTTGCAGCTTACGTTCTTATTTTCACATAGATTTTGGTGACTTTTATGTACAATATCTGAAACCGCTAGAAAATGCATACACTAGATTTTTGTGTAGTTATTATTTGCATAGTGCTTTCTTTTTACTAGATATAATATTTACTTAAGTGTTCAGAATAATCTATATCTGTTGATTTTGAAACACACACTTAGGCACAAAGTATAGACTTTCGAGGTCAAATTACTTTATTTTTCAGAATTCAAAATATTACTTGATGTTCATAATTAATATCTAAATAATCAATATCTGTTCCGTTTGTAACAAACACTTAGGGACAAAGTGTAGACTTTTAATGTCAAATATACATTATTTGTCAGAATTCAAATAAATTGAAAAAAGGTCTTGCATTTCTTATATGAACAAACATCCTTTAACTCCTCCCCTTCAAATGTCAGTCTGCTGCCAGTTTCATTTTAAAATCAATGCAACAGCTACACATCCAATCAATTCACAGTGAAAAACTCCTTTGGAAAGATCATTTTCACTCGGAAATGTGTCCGAATACGGAAGTAAAAACGATCGTAACTTCCGATTCACGTGGACTTTGACTGTTAAGGGCTCAGCATACAACATTCGAAATCGAAAAACGACCGTCTGTAACCCGATTTCGAACAAAATCTGGTCCAAACGACAATTCGTTTCACTAGTTTGCCTCAGCAAACCAAACAGAACTCTCCGGGAAAGTTTGTGTTGGCCGGTAAACACCCTCGAGCCACCATTGGTTTATGGCCATTACGTAATAGGTGGGTGTGTTATGTAGCGCCGGCTGGTCTTGGGAAATAACACGTCATTTTATTTGCATACGTCATGTAAACCCCGCCTCCAGAAACAAAGGGGTGTTAGATTGTTCGAAAACACTATACCGTCTCTCAACGTTTTCGAGCTTCGTTTTACCCCCAAATGCAGTTTAGACAGTGAGTATGTGTGTTATGTATTTTTCATTTCATCCATTGATGAAAGACATACGACAATTCAAAGAGAGGACAAAATACCTCAGCTGCAATCGCGGTGTACAGTACACATGGTTGCAGTCTTTAACCGTGGCCCTTCTGCACAGCATTGGCAGTGGATGAAGAGGACAAGGAAATGGCCCTTCATAGTCTCATGGAACACCTGGAAGGTTCCAGGGAGCCCTTTACATTTTTGTTTTCATTCCAGGAAGACATGGAGTACTTTTGGGATAAAAAAAACACATGATAAAATGTGACTGAAAGTTAACTCTTCTTTTTAAGAATCTTAATTTCTAAGTGTTTATTATTTCTGTTGCAATTATGCATATACTATACATCTATAAAAAATAAAAATATGTTCTGTTTGTGTGTGTTTTGTTGAAATGTTTGTTCATATAATGCTGTGTTCCCACCAAACGGGAATGAAGCGTTAAGCCTGAGTGATTTACATGTTAAGTGTCATGGTTCTGCCACCAGACCAAGAAAGACATGACACGAGGAGGCAGAATCATGACAGAACCTCATGTTTAATATGGGGAGAGGCATTTTGGCCCTTATGGCTTGCCATACGCTCTCTCCTGTGTCGTCTCTGTTCCTGCCCTTTTGTCTCCTCATTATTAGTCATTAGTTATTTCATGCCCCGCAGCTGTTCCCTCTTGATTTGATCCTTTTATAATGCCCTTTTGTTTTCTGTCCTGTGCTGGTTCATTGTGATTGTACGATTGCCGTCAAAAACGGCGTTCGGATATAAACGTGTTTAATCTATGGCGTAATTGTGACACCATCGGCTTGCCATACGCCTGCCGCGAGTTCGCGTCTATGCGCGTGTTTGCATTGACTTTGTATGTAATTTACTCGTGCTGAGAACACAGCATTAGTCTTTGTTTCAAAATGAACAGATATTGATTATGTAGATATTATGAACACTTAAGTAAATATTATATCTAGTAAAACAGAAAGCACTATGCAAATAATAACTACAAAAATCCAGGTTATGCATTTTCTAGCGGTTTCAGATATTGTGCATAAATCACCAAAATCTGTGCGAAAATTAGAGCATAAGCTGCAAAAAGTGTTGGTAGCACGATCTGCGCTAAACCATGTGTGGTTCCGGCCTGAGACTGGTGGTCTGGATCGTGTGTCTTCAAACGAGTGGATATTTCTCGTAGTACATAACAGCAGCTGGTATTAAGGCGGAGCTTATAGCCAGTATAACGCAATACCATTGGCCAAAGTGTTGCAAGTCCAATCCTTTTAATAGAATGATTAATGATATGTTTGACAAACTAGAGAATGGAGTGAGATGTACTCTGTATGCAGATGATGGCGCTATTTGGAAGAGAGGTTTGAATATATCACATGTATCTGCTAGTGTTCAAGCAGGCAGTAAAAAGGTGGAAAATGGACTATAGATTGGAGTTTTAAAATGTCAGCCAGTAAATCATGCTATATGGTGTTTAGCAGAAAAGGAAAGCTTTGGAAAATATTGAATTTGTATTGTATGGGAAGACGTTAGAGAGAGTCCATGTTTTTAAATATTTCGGAATATGGTTAGATGAAAGATACACCTGGAAAAAGCATATAGAGGATATGGAAAAAAAATGTAGTAAAAGTTTAAATGTAATGAGATCAATTGCTGGAAAAGAATGGGGAGCAGATAGAATGTCTATGATATCAATATAACAAGCCTTGATCAGATCGATTTTGGATTATGGATGTATGGTATATGAGGCAGCGTCTGATACATTGTTAAGAAGATTAGATAGGATTCAATATAAAGCACTTAGAATATGTTTAGGAGCTAGTAAAACTAGTAGGAGGCAAATGAAATACCATTAAGTTTGAGGAGAATAACGCTATCCCTAGTGTATTGGACTTCAATTAAGAGCCATTCTGGAGAACATATTGCTAAAGATGTGTTAAATGATCGTTGGGAATATACAGGGAAAAAGGAAAGGATTTGGATGGAATGTGAGCAAATTAGCAGAGAAGTATCAAGTTGAAAACATCAAATTAAGTACGTCACCAGTATGGTGAAGTTTCAATATGGGTGATACCGGAAGTTAAAATAGATCTAGAAATATTGGAAAAGAAAAGAGAGTGGCAGGAAATGGGTAATCTAAGGTAAATAGATATTTGCAGGAAAGATTCTATGTAAGTTTACATACAGTAATATAGTGACGGATCAAAAGATGCGAATGAAGGGCTTGCAGGAATAGTGTGTATATACCAGAACTGAAGGTGTCTGTATCTAAAAGAGTAACAGCTGAGCGGTCAATTTATTCCATGGAAATGATTTTAATGGGTCTGACATGGGATGAGGAAGTAAGCCCAAATAGAGTGGTGATATGCTCTGATTCTGCATCAACATCATTATATACATATCAGTCTAATAGAGAAGATTTATGAAATGAAATATCTACTTTACTTTGGCGTATACAAAGAAGAGGGATAGTGATTAGTTTTTGTTGGGTCCCAGCCCATGTGGGTATAGACGGGAATAAAGAGGTTGATAGAATGACAAAAGATGCTCTTACAAAGGAAGAAATAGATATGAATCTATCTTTAAGTAAATGGGAGGCTAAAACGTTAATCATAGATCATATTTTAAAGGATTGGCAAGAAATATGGAATTTAGATAATAAGGGTAGGCACTTCTATAAAATAAAATAAAATGTTAAAAATAAACAAAACATTTATGGAAAAAATAGAAAGGATCATGTTATGTTGACAAGGATGAGACTTGGACACGCAGCATTGAACGCATCTCTATCTGAGAGTGGTTTGTGTGAGTTTTGTAAGGAGTGGGAAACAGTGCAGCGTGTAATATCTGATTGTACAAAATATGATGAAGAAAGAATGGAATTAATAACATATTCAAGTGGAAAAGTAATTAATGATAGGATATGTGTTAGGATATGAGATTAATGTGAAGGGTTACTTATAGGGTACTTTAACAGTACAGGGTTAAATGTGAGGATTTAAAATGAGGTTGGACACTGTAGGGATTTATGGGAACCTTCTGGAGGAGCGTCAGATGGGAGCGTGAACCCTAGCGATTCGTGTTGATAGGTTTTCTTTCTTTTCTTTTCTAAATGAAGTGTTTGAGGATCAGGACGCACAACAGCAACGTGCAGTAGGTGGCGTTCTGCACAAAGGGTGTAATGCGCCAAAAGACCACAGAAGAAGAAGAACCATTGTGGCCACAAGCTGCACGCGCACATCGAGGAGAAGAATGATGGCAGCTTCAGCGTAAGTACAGTTAGCGCGTAAACATAACGTGCAAGCTGTTCTTCTTTCATCCTGCACCTCTGTGTACAACAACCGTGGCGTCGTAATTTCCCTCTAGGTTGTTTGACGTTTTGTTTACAGTATAGCAGACACAGACAGGCGGGAGTTTCTCGTGGACACGACGCGTCGCATACTGTTCTCGGTCTGCGCAGTGCCGTGTGAAGTCGAACTGCGCTCGTGATCTGTCGCGGTAATCGCAGCATGTCGTTGTGTTTCAGTGGCGGTTCGGCTCCTCGTTTGTTTGGGTGTGCTGACAAAACTCCCGTCCAGGTCCTACACGAGTACGGCATCAGGACAGGGAGCGCGCCGCAGTACGCGCTGATTGGGTCTGACGGGGACGCGCATCAGCCCTGCTTCAGCTTTAGTGTCACCATCGGAGAGATTACCTGCAAAGGTCTGACTGTTTACATCCACGCTTTACTACAGTAAAATCTACAGTTTACTATGTCACACTAGTTTCATGTACTAGGTACTACGGCTTTACAAGAAATAAAACAAACAGCAACAAAACAATGTTAGTAATTTAGGAGAAGGATTGCAGTTCACCATTTACAATCAGTAGGGACTGTTATTAAAATGACTTATTCTGGTTTGTTTCGTATAGGTGAAGGATCAACTAAAAAGGCTGCGAAACATGAAGCTGCCCAAGCTGCCTTACAAGTATTGAAACTGGACTTCCAGCCTAAGTATACAGCACACTACAATATTCACTATAGATACAATACAACTAATACAAAGCACACAATACATGTGTACATAATATTCACTCAAGATACTATAGATACAGATATGCACAATATTCGGCATCGGTGACATAACATCGAGCTAACACTTGTTTCCTGAATCGTCATAGTGATGACCGAGATAAAAATGGTATTTCTCCTGAAACACGGGATGCGTCAAACCCTGTGGGAATCCTGCAGGTATGTGACAATAGTTGTGTTGTGTTGTGTGTGTGTGTCAGTGATGTAATAGTGTTGTGTCCGTCAGGAGCTGGCGATGCTGAGGGGGTGGTGTCTGCCGGAGTATGTGACGTGTATGGAGACGGGACCCGATCACATGAAAGAGTTCACAGTTGTCTGTCGTTTAGAAGGATTGGAGGAGACGGGTGAGATTACTGTGATGATGCACTGTTGTGTGTGTGTGCGTGTGTGTGCGCGTGAGGGTTCTGGTGACTAAATGGGTTTTCACTCATCAGGGACCGGCAGCTCCAAAAAGACGTCCAGACGAGTGGCGGCCGAGCGCATGCTGGAGAAACTCCAGAGTTTGTCTGGATCTCTAGAGATCACGTGGGTAAGACATACACGTATGACTCCAGATGAATCCACGAGAGAGACGACG
Source organism: Triplophysa rosa (assembly GCF_024868665.1). Lineage (NCBI taxonomy): Eukaryota > Metazoa > Chordata > Actinopteri > Cypriniformes > Nemacheilidae > Triplophysa > Triplophysa rosa. The sequence continues at coordinate 27,085,947 of NC_079895.1, read as the reverse complement.
CGCTTCAGCACGCTCCTGACATCAAATCAAATACTGTAGATACATGCAGCTATTACTGTGTTCTAGCATTTATATAGCGTGTAGTGTTTCTGCCTGCGTGTGTGTTGTCTGTGCTCCTCAGAGTCCTCCACCTCATGTGAACGTAGAGGACGTCCGACACTCGACGGGCGAGAAGATTTCACTCCTGAAGAGATCTCCTCTCAGCATCCCAAACACAGACTACATTCAGATGTTACTGGACCTGTCGCTGGAGCTGGGCTTTCAGGTCACTTACATGGACATCGGTCAGTTCATGTTTCTCGCTTCAAACCACCACAGGTCGCGTTAACCGAAAATTCTCCGTCATTGACGCATTTTTAATACCAGTGACGGAAAAATCTGAAGGCCGTCCGTCATTTTGAGGGCAGTTTGTAATTCCCCTTTTTGTGGAGTTGGGAGCATCCAATCATTTCCTTTCATCAGAACGTGATCGCAGGGACACGGACGTTTCCCATTCATTACTCATAAACGCCTCGTCCATGCAGGAAAACCCACGCGGGATCAGCGGAGACGAGCCATATGAGCCAGGGGCGCGTATGATCAAGACCACCACCGTCTCATTTGTTTCGCCATAGTAGAAACATTAAATATGTAAACGACTTTGGCTTTATTGGGTATTAAATACAGTAAGTTCAAAGAACGCATGTACGTCTCGATGACGTCACAAACATGCTAATTGGCACGTAATATCACACTGCGCCATAGTGACGGGTAAAAATAGATTATGACGGATGTTTTACGAGCCTGTCCGTAAAAATGACGGACAATGAAAAAGTCTCTGACACCGGCCTCTGAAGTGCCTCAGTAAGGGACACGAGTCTCTAGTAAAGCAACACGTAGGTTGAAGGATGTTTAATCTGCATTTTGTAACCCGGCTGAACTGAAGCATTCATGTTGTCTAATAGTTCCCATTCAACTAAACGTAGACGAGGTGTTAAGACATCTGACGTGACACTTCACATTGTATTAACAGAAAATAAAGAGAGCCTTACGTCTTCGCGTGTCCTCTCAGTGCTGCGTCAGCTGTGGCTTTACAAGAAGAAATATGAAAGAATGTGGATGCTGCTTATGATAAATGTGGCCGTTGTTATTTATTATGTTCTGGATAAAAGTAGGTGCTAATAACACCACATGTGTAATTGATCAGTAACGTTGTAAGTTGGATGATCTCAGCAGTGATGGGATTCTGCGGTGTTTGTGTGTCACAGATGAGCTGACAGTGAACGGGCAGTACCAGTGTTTAGTGGAGCTGTCCACCAGGCCGGTGACGGTGTGCCACGGATCAGGAATGACCAGCGGTAACGCCCAAAACTCTGCGGCACACAGCGCCCTGCAGTACATCAAGATGATCGTGTGTAGACACTAAGGACAGATCTGGGATCAGCGTGGGGGATGATATCTGCTCTGAGAGTCACACAGCTGAGATAAGCGGCGTCACAGCCGATCTACTGCAGGTCTTTACTGTAAATAAACAGTATTTTCATTCAGTGACCACCACACAATCATTCACACGATCAACTAATGATCATTTTATTAAAACCGTAATGCAAACAGATGTGCGGGTAAGGTCGACAGAAAGCTGAAATGAAATGACTTGTGCTCGGTGTGAATGCTGTAATCTGTTACTGACCTGAAGCGGAATGACACATCGCTTCCACGAGCTGTGTGAAACTGACACGAAGCATTTACTGCTACACTTTTAATAATCATAGCTGTGTTTAGGCCAGCTTATACCAGAAGACTTTTAGTTTTTGTTTCAGCAAACTAGTCAGTTTGTATGTACAGTAATTTTGAGATCCTTCCTCCATGTCACGTCAAAAAGTGTGCGCGTAAATGCATCTCGGTGTTTATTCCTGATAGTGGATATTGTTTGTGAAATGTTTCTCATTGTTATTCTGTGAAGGTTATATTATTATCTTTACGTGCACGAGCTTCAGGGTCAGTCATGAAGGATCAGATTCGGAGAGCTCCTGTTAGCTTAGTGAAACAGACTGTGCAAACTTCAAGAATTCTTGTTTGTATTTGTTTGTTGTAGTGGCACTCTCAATCTGTACGGCTTTTAGTATTGTTTTTTATGTAATACTTGTCACATTAATGCTAAATTTACATCACATGACAGCAGTTTGAAGTCACATTATGCCATTACTATTTTCTCTGCTTAAAACATTCCTCTGTTGTCTGATATCCATCACAAAACAAGACAAAATTAGTCCTAAACAACTTCAACAAATGTTTCAATGTCCTAAATCACAACTAATAAGCTCCCTATTTCTCATAAAAGTGTACTCTAACTTTGAATGAAAGTCAGTGAGTGCAGCTGTGACGCGTCAGAGGAGATCTGGTCCTCCCGGCTGAGACCGGTTTCTCCTCCATTTCTTTCTCATTGGAGTTTGGGTTCCTCGCCACAGGGCCGTGTTGTCTTGCTCACCGGGAGACTGCTGATATTAGATATTATTTATTAGAATGATCTTGCTTGTTCTATAAACACCATACGCTGTGTTTATACCTTTTCTGTTTTTCTCCTGTAAAGCGGCTTTGGAACAATGCACATTGTGAAAAGCGCTATATAAATAAAATTGAATTGAACGTCACTTGCTATAAATGCTCTTCCTAATTTATATTTGCTCAGTTCTTTACCTAATGTTTCATGACCGCAGACTTGAGTTTTATTATTTATTTTGAGCGGGTTTGTTGCTTAAGTTCAGTTCTAGTAAATGTGCACTGAACCGTCGATTCAACAGAACACGAGTGGAAAACCACTGACGGTGAAAACAAACTGTATGAAACTAAAGTAACAAAGAGTTTCACTTCCTCCATTTAGTAGCACTGATGCTAGTAAAATAAATGATGTACATTCTTTTTATGGAACAAAATGTTAATAGTACACTGATATCAGTGTTTGTGTCTTACCTTGATTTACCATAGTAAGCCTACATTACATTATAATGATTTCTATGAATTAGCAGGAGGCCAAAAGAGCCTTTTAAAGACAGACCTTGTGTACAACGATTGCAATCGTGTATCTTGAAGATATTTCGTTTAAGAAACGCCACAACCGTAATGAGATTGTGAATGAACAGCAGACACAGAATAGTGGCTTTGAACATAAATATGTATTTCTCTATATGGATGTAAATGTGAAACAGCAGGTCTTCATCATGGGAGCAGTCATCTATGAGAGCAAGCACCCGTGAACACACAAAAAATCTCGCACGTTCCTTCAGTCCAGAACATCAACATCTGTATAAGGCATCAGTTCATTCTGTTCATGGGATTCAGAGAGATGAGTCAGATGAGCTTCAGTTCAACTAATGAACTTTCAGAAACAAGCTAACCGAACAGAAAAATCAAGAATCTTTTCGAAACTTTCATGTCAATCTGGAGACTGGTTGTTCTGTGAAAGTAAAAGAAACGAATGGAGTAGCTCACTGCACGACTCTCTCGGTCCTTCACATCAGTCCAGTATATGATGAGTGTGTAGAATGGAGCTCTGCGGGGTCAAGCGTGTGGACGGACGCTGCTCAGTTTGTGTGGATATGGTTTTATACATACGTTAAGGCACAGTGAAGGACTCAAACAGTGAGATACAGGAGACAACGTCACCGTCTCTACACTGCGTTTGGCTTTTTCACTCATCTACCAACGGTACACTACAACTAAAATCTCATTTACTTCTGATTAAAGACTAAAAACTATTTGAATCTGCGCAGTTGATGTGCAGCCGTGATGTCGGTGTAAAACAACCGTCCGTTTCTCTAAGAATGGTGATCTGAATGATTTTCATGAACGAGCTTGATTGACATCCCATCCCAAACAAGAACTTCAGAATACAAATACACAACTAGTACTGCTTCATACTGTGCCCTACAAACTGTATACTGCCGACTATGGATGGATAACAGTATGCACCAGTGGTTTGTTTGCTACATTGTTGTCACGTGAGCAAACTTTCCATGTTTGGATATGAATATTTTGTGTTTTTAGTAGTCATAACTCATGACTGTCAGATCAATTATAAACAGACAGAAAGCATACTGTGCCCAGTATGAACGTGTTCTGCACATATTCACAATATAGTATCCTGCGTAGAAGACCGTCTCCCACAATGCAAACTGAAAATATTTGTATACAAAATTGTTTCAAAATGCAAAACAAGCGCATTGATGACGTGGTACCTGCGCGCCACTGGCTGAATTACATCATCACGTGACAATAATGTAACACACGTGAAGTGTTCCATACTTGCATTATTTGTTTTTAAAGGACCGTATACAGTGTGATGCAGTAAAGCCTTGGCAAGCCAAGATTGTGATGAGTGTAATTACACTGAACCGCCAGCGGAGGCTCCACTGCTGCCGTCTGCAGAGAGTTTTCAAAGTTTTATGCTTTCAATGTTAAAAGTGAGCTTCTGACTTCTGCTGGTCATTGGGGCATCACGTGGAGTGCAGTGCCTGAATGGCGGAAGTCTGGGGCGGGACGTCCTGTCTAGCAGCAGTTTACTGGACGGCGGCTGGCTAATGGAGCCAACCGTATCTGTAAATTTAGTATTTCTGCAGATGAGTTTAATAGATGAAAAATAAAATGGCATCAACTCAAATGTAAAATAGCAGCTACAGACGTACATGTGGAGGGAGGGAGGGAGGGAGTCTCTTTTGTGTCTCTCAGCATCAGCAGCAGGTTACTATTACAACTCGTTCACTTTGATTCTTTGGAAAGGTTTGAAATGTGAGGAGTTCACACGCGTGAGAGCATCGCAACACAGTACATTCATTCATTCATCTGAAGTGAGCCAATCACTGCGCTCCTTTAACTGTCCGAGCTATTCGTCTGACAAAAATATGCCCCAAACGCAGTTTTCGTGTGTGATATTGCCAATGAAAGCTGCCATCTACACATGCAGAATGTTCTCTAGACGTCATGAACCATTATCGTGTCGTTTCATTAAAACTGTCGTTGAGAAGCGAATTCTTAAGGCAAGGACATATGAGGAAGCACGACCGGCTTCGTGTGGACAGCTCTAACCGTTGCCCTGACGACAGCAGCATCTGTGTGCGTTACTATGGAGATGACGGAGGTGACGATGTGGAGAGTGGTTTCTGGTTCATATGTTGTGTTCTGCAGATAGGATCTAGAGGAAAGTCTCCGGGCCGGTCCTCTTCGGCTGACGTCTGCACAGTAAGCGTCTGTAGCGACTGGACTCTACCACAGCTCAGGGTGCTCTAGTTTCATAAAGCCAGAGTCCTTGCGCAGATCCCAGTATGTGTTGTTGGACACCCATCTCTCCCTCTGGTTACTGTCCACAAGCTTCCTGTTACACAAAGCGCAGAGAAAACCCAATGAAAATGAGCATAGAGCGATATGGTCATGGCAGGCGTGCCAGACGATAAACGGGAGGCGGTGCACTGACTTGAAGAATCGTGGCTGCTGTCTTATGTTGTTCTCCTCCATCCATTTCCTCCTGTTTCTCTGCTGCTCTTCGATTCTGTGTTTCTCAGCTGACGCCATCTGAACGTTACCTTCCTCCAGATGCCTGTCACACATTTAACAGACGAGACTCAACCCTAAACCTGTGCCCAGTGGCGGTCCTTCCTACAGACGACATAGGCGCTTGCCTAGGGCGCCATCTAGTGAGGGGAGCCAAATATGCGGCGAGAAAAAAAATGATAATGTCTATTTATTCTTTTCAACAGTTTTTGCCAT